>NC_041390.1:630339050-630406320 GCF_002162155.2 Triticum dicoccoides | reverse complement strand
TGCTCCCGTTTCTTCATCTCCTCCGACGCCTGCATGCTCGCCGTGGGCAGACCGCCGCCGTCGCCGGCGTCTCTTCCTCCTCGGCCATCACATCTGGTGTATGGTTTGCGATTGCGCGGCCGCGGGCGCGCCGTCGCCTCCTGGGGCGTTCCTCCTGGTGCCTCCTGGTGCGAGGCCTCCCTCCTTGCAAATGGCTTTGTGAGTCTATATATAGGCAGAGCAGGGTGCCGCGTCCCGCCGTCGCTGGTTGTTTTGCCATCCCGAATATCATGGGCCGTTTGAGTGGATAAACATTGAGCTTTGACCCTCGCTCAAGTTGATCCGATGCCACCGTAGCCCATGGCCAAAATACATGACGTGCACGTCGGGCCTGGGTCTATGTACGACCTGGCCGCGGCGTCTACGGAGATGCGAACTGCACCGAGTCGTCTGCAGGGTTAGCTTAAATTTGTACATGATCAATACGTGACTAGTGCAGGTCATAACATCCATGAGATAAATAAATAAATAAAACGTGTGGATGCATGCATCAGTACGTGAGGCGGTCATTAGTCATTGTGTATAGTGTATATACACGTAGGTGCACATGCAATTATGAAAAGTAGACATGCATAACCTGTACTCGGGAAATTCCTTCAAAACTAATGAAAAAAAAACTTCCTGATTATATAGTATTGCCAAAAACCAATCAAACAGAAGATTCAGAACATTTCGATGCTAGTGTCTTTCTTTCTGCTAGCAGCATACATCTGTACGTACATTCAGCATGTGCACATGGACAAGTGCTGCTCTAGCCCTCTAACTGATGATACGGCTGCATTAAAATGTTGTTGAGAAGTTTCTCAATCTTTCATTCCCTGCCATTGCAGGGGAGGGGGCGCTCGAATCGAATTCGCTCAAAACGGGGGACAAACCAAAACTGAATCCAGGTCAGAATATCCAAAATCACAACGCTAGCTGAGTCGAAATCTCGATTAGTCCACTCAATCTACTCTAAATCTATCCCTATGCTAGTAAAGCACAGTGCATCTATCTTACGCCAGAATCCACTAAAAACATCCAACCAAGAAGTGGAAGCGATTCATCCAACCAAGAACCGGCTAGGGTTTCGGCGCAGGGGGGAGGGAGAGCGAGCCTCACGGGTGGGGTGGGGGTGGGGAAGAAGACGATGCGGTCGCCGGCTGTCGCGGACGTGTTCCTCTCCAACGGTTGTCGCCGGGAACGGGAAGGATCTGCACTCTGCTCCGCTCTCCCGCCGGCCTTTGCTCCTCTTCTTGGGAGGGTGGGGGAGATGTGAGCACTACTCAAGCTGAAGCTGAAGCACACTGACGTAACGGAGCAGAGTGCACTCTGGTCTGGATAACGACACTTCGGGATTGGGATTCAGATAACCAACGGCTCCGATTCGATTCGTCCCAGCACCAACTTGATAGATCAACGGTTGACAAGCATCTAAATGCTTACCGTCTTAACTTTATTATTACCTTGATTGATTGATTACCCCAATAACAACAGTTAACTAGCCCAGCCACATGGAATGTGTGATAAGAGCAACTCCACCCATTTCGTCCGCCGGCGTCCGTTTGGATCGTCGCGGACAAAAATGATGGTCCAACGCGCCGACCCATTCTCAAAACCCGTCTGCGCGGACCCATTTTCGGCCCAAATTTGGGTCTGAAATGTGTTGGCGCGGACGCGGCGCGCGTCCCCTCGATGTCCACCGCGGCTCCACATGTCGGCCGGCCAACAACCTCAAGCGGTCATAATTAACATGGCCACCTACCAAAGGCTCACCTGGCAATGTGTGGAAAGACTGCGCGCCCGTCCTTTTTAATGGACGCGTGCGGCGAGGCCGGCCTCATCCACTCCCGGTCCACATCTGCCCATCTTTACTCCCTCGCCAATGACCAGAAAACCCTAGCCAGCCAGCCCGAAACCCTAGCAAAGCCATGTGCTTCTTCAGCGCAAAGGGAGGGTAGAAGGGGAGGTTTGGCGCCGGCTTGAGCTCTTACCACGGGCTCCCTTCTCCACCGCCGTCCGCTAGACGCGGCACACCACCGCGGAAGCGAGAACGGTTGTACATCCCAGTCCACCAAGCTAGCCCGTCTCGTACCTGGATGTGAACTTACCGCACGGCTGGCATCCTCATCCCCATTCGGATGTTTTAGTAGAAATTCCGTGTTCATATGCAAACAATCTCTTCATATTCAATAATTTTGCGGATAATGAAACAGTAGACGGCACATTAGTCTCATCCCTAGTGCATGTGTCAATGGTACTAAATTATCAACGGTTTGCAATTTCGTATATTGAAAGAATGCTACTTTCTAGAGTAATTAATATGAGAGTACTGATTAACTCATTTTCTGTTTCTAAGCCATCTTGCTTTTTTAAGCGCTATTTTGATGTGTTGGCTTGGCATGAAGTATCATTGAAATGCTTGAGAAGACTGTAAGTGTGGGAGACTTCTTTTTCCTTGGTGGAACGCGCGGTCTGTGGCGTGGCGGCTGGGGTAGGGTTTCTATCCATCTCCATCTGGTCGGTGATTCGCTCTTGCTGCTGCTGGAGTTGGTCCGCCGCGGGTGGTGCTTGTGCGACTGCGTGGGCTCCATTGCTGCGGCGAATCGATTTGGCGGCGTTGTCCCCCTTCCATTCTTGCTGCTGCTGGATGTGGTCATTGGAGCTGCGGGGGCGCCGGAAGGGAGCTGGAGCTTCTATCCCGGTCCTGCTGCTGCAGCTGCAACTGCCCCCTCTGGTCGGTGAGGGTCTAATGCATCAGAACGCACGCATCAAGGAGATCCAGGCATCCTTCTAGTTGTTCTACAAATAAAGGGACTTGGAATCTATATCTACTTAGGCCGCGTTTGGCTTCTCTCCGCTCCCTGGACCGCGCTCCCGAAGCGGACAAATCTGTAGCTAATTTTTTAGGAGCGGGTAAAACCGAGCTCTACAACTCCACGGAGTCAGCTCCACCGAGGGATTCCAAACAGGGCTTTAAAATAAAATGAAGGCCTTCGGTTATAGCCATTCTTTAAAGAAATGACCTATGTAGCTGCGTTTTTTTTGGTTTCAGTCTGAAAGTAATTAGTGTTTCTTTTCTTTGTTATAGATATACGATAAGTGATGCTTTTTCCAAGCAATTCCTATGAAATTCCAGTGTAGACATTGAGAACCCTTGGTGTGCTAACTGCACCCCTATTTTTTTTTCCTTTTTGAGGAAACAACAGGTGTTCTGCTGATGCGTAATAGAAGGGGGGTTATAGATTGTACTCCCTCCGTCCGAAAATAGTTGTCATCAAAATGGATGGAAAGGGATGTATCTAGAACGTAGGATGTAACGTTCTAGATACATCCCTTTCCATCCATTTTGATGACAACTATTTTCGGACGGAGGGAGTAGAATTTAAACTGGACTGGATATATATGCCAGTCAGGAAAGGCTTAGTGAAGGAAAAGTCAGTCTGGATTATGGTTGAGCATAGTTTTTCCCCTCTGTGTCAGTCCATGCCATTGCAGCGACGCCTAAACAGAGCGTCTATGATGGCTGGCAATCCTGGGAGCATGTGCTTAATTAAGTATTCAGATTTTTAATCTGCCAAAGTAGGCTCCTTTGATTACCAAACCTTTGCCCCTTTCTGTCATTTTGTTTTCGTGGCTTTTGTTTATTGTACAACCTTACTTCTAAAGCTTGTTCGTGTTATCAAGGTAGCTTCAGGAGTCCATGCCATTGCACAAGTAACATGACATGCAAGAGTTCAGTGGATAGTGGATAGATTCAGTTAGACTGCAACTTAATGCACATATATAGCTGGCTGTATGTGTCCATCTTGTTGCAGATACTCCCTCCGCCCGGAAATACTTGCCATCAAAATGGACAAAAAGGGATGTATCTCTACTCCTAAGGGAGCAGTTGGTAGTCTCGCTTCCAGGTTTTTTTAGTCCCACCTTCCACGGTTTTTTTTCGTCCCAAAAAAATCTACGAAATTTCGTAGGTTAACCAGGGACAACTCCCACCTCCCAGGTTTTTTTTCGTCCCACCTCCCATGGTTTTTTTTGTACCTCGTCCCACCTCACACTGAGCCGCCACGAACCGCAAAAACCGCCTACCTTAGCCAAATCAACAAATCTCTCTCATTAATGCAATTTTCTTTAGGAAACAAATAATAGATTCTTTCCTACCTTAATCAAATCAACGGATCTCTTCTATTAATGCAATTTGCTTTAGCAAACAAATAATAGATTCTTTCCTACCTTAGCCAAATCAACGAATCTCTCCCATTAATGCAATTTGCTTTAGCAAACAAATAATAGATTCTTTCTTACCTTAGCCAAATCTACGAAATCTCTCTCATTAATGCAATTTGTTTTAGGAAACAAATAATAGATTTTCAGGAAACAAATAATCTCTAATCTCTAATAATTTCTACTCCTAATGAAACAGTTGGTAGTCTCCTCCCACCTTCCATGGTTTTTTTGGGTACCTCCTCCCACCTTCGCTGGGTTTTTTCGTAGATTTTTTCGTCACCTTCCCTCACTTCATCGGTTTATTTTCGCGTCACCCTCTCACACAACGAAAGAAATCTAAACAGATCAGAACTTTCCATACTGGCGCAAGTTATTTAGTAATGTAGAATCAATCACGAACAATCTCTAAAGATCAAATCTAAATTAATTAACCTTACCTTAATTCACTCAATTACATTAATTAGAAAACAAATAATTGATTTTCAAAAAATCGCTCAATCACGTAAACCTTACCTTAACTCACGGATGGTAATCAATCTCCAAACAAAGGAAACAATACATCGAGGGAGCGGTAAATAAACTCCCTTTCTTATGACATGTATATGACCTTTCCTTCCCTCTACGTTGTCGAGCGTTCTTGATTCTCGAGGCCGATGCTTGGGCTGCGTCACTGGGTCGCGACAGTGCTGGAGGACGAGGACGGCGAGGCCGGGTGCCGCGGCACCGCGTTGGCTGCGGCTGGTGAAGGGGGCAAAGAAGGGCGGCTTCCCTGGCCCTGGGCATGGCCGTGACCCTGGGAGTTTGCGGTGGAAGTGGCACTTGAAGGACACGGCGTGGGTGGCCGACGCGCAGACGCGCTTGGAAGCGGGCCCGTGGCCCGTGCCGGACGGTGCCGACGCCGACCCGGGCCACCTCCTCCGCGTATTTTTGGAGCTGTGGCTGGCCGATTTACATGAAATTAATTCCCTCAATTGTGGTGGCAAATATAATACACATAATTCATATTGTTATGTACTAGCGTATGTGTGTGAAATAGATGGATTATGGTCCCATACCCAATAAGATGGATATGTGTGTGTGTTAGAGAGAGAGAGAGGGAGAGAGGGAGAGAGTGAGGAAGAGGGAGGCAGAGAGTGTGTGTGAGGAATTGATGGTAAAAAAGGTCGCCAATGTCATTTGATATATATGAGAATATTAATATTGAACTTTTAAAGTTAATGTGGCCCCGTTGCAACGCACGGGTGTTCTTCTAGTCTAGAACTAAAATACATCTCCTTTTATCCATTTTGATGACAAGTATTTCCGGACGGAGGGGGTACAACCCATCATCCCTGTGTACATCACAACTTTGTGATTCGATGAATGGATTGGAGCGCCCAACAATGTCTTATTACTGTTTCGGTTTGGTACAAGATTCAGAATTATGGGAAAATGTTGCAGATACCTAGGTGTTAACTTGCCTTTTCCCTGAATATTGATCATGTACATGCATGCAATTTATCTGCTTTCCTAAAATATTTATTTAGGTTTTAACCAGAGGTAAAATAACTTTGCGGAGCTTTCTTAGTTGTTGATTCATGTGGTCTACTAGGTTCTGGAACTACATGTTCATGAGTTTCCATGTTTGTTTCACACAATTCCAAAATGAAATTGAAAGCATATGCAATTAAAAAAATATGTCCCCATGGTTCTTAAAAGTTTTTTCATTTCTATTTTTTCCATACAAACCAGAGGATCCCGTTATTTGTTCGAAGGAAATTAAGGAGAAATGCAGCTCACTAATCTCCAGCAAGGAATTCAAGAAATATTAGACTTCACCATTCATGTCCAACAAAATTACGACCAGTTTTGAGTACGGAAAAGTGTAAGAGAAGCCATTTTTTTAATGGAGAATAATTTAGCTCATGCTTATCTAATCCGATCTGTTAGTCCGCTCGTTTTGATTATTGGTTATCAATGCCTGAACTTTGCGGCAGGATTCTCGTGTAAGCAGTCTTCTTGGCTTAAAGAGGAGCTCAATGGAGAAGAGTGAACAAGGAGGAGTCAGAAGAGAGTAGTAATTAACCCCATTAATTATCATCATGAATCAGATGTGAGCTTCAGTTAACTCAGGTTTCCTAACCAGTGTGTGTGTTGATAGTTGCCACCGAAAGAACCAGTATAGTGTGTTTTGATGTTATTATAATCCTGGAATTGCATATTGCTAATCATTAGATTGACCAGTTCACTATGAAATGAAGGTAATGCTATTTTCTTTAGCAAGGTTGTCTGAATCTTAATCAACATAGTCCTGTCCAAAATGTGTTGTTTTGATGAAGAGTGGCGACAAATGGATTGCACTTCCTTTTAGATAAATGTGGTATAGTTGGTAAAAGAAAGTATCATGGTTATAGTCATATGTGACTCATGGTACGATTTATATGTTTATTTTTGCCATTTGCCTAAGAAGAGAATGTCCACTTAGATGTTGGTATGTCAGGATATATCTTTGCACATATCTGTTGTCTGCTGAGGAATGACCGAGGAGTCTATAACGTTGGCAATGATCCAAAAGGAAACAAAGCATGGATTGTCTTGCTGTTGTTTTAAAATAAAATGGGTAGGCAAATGGGTGGGCTTGTGCTCTCCAGCCTGTTAGAATTTTTCAAGAAGGAAAAGCCAAATCTAAATGGTATCATGTGCTATAGTGCCGTTATAGGCAAATAAAGATTCGTTCGAGAAATTTTGAATATATTCAAACGGCGCAGCAAAGCGCGCGATTCGCTTCTAGTCTACTCTAAATCTAACCCTGCGTTAGGTAAGCACCGTACATCTTGCACAGAATCCACTAAAACATATGTTGCACCAGAATTCCCATCCCCACATTATTAAGGGGACACCAACTAATCCACCTTCTCCATCATCCTTCCGCTTCATCTTAGCAAACAATGACAAACATTTAAACAATCTTATACGCAAAAAAGATCTAATAAATACATAAACATTAGCTTTTCCAGAAACATCATGGTATGTTGAAAGAGGGGAGATGCTGAACATGCAACTTCCACCATAGAAGACATTGTAAGTGGTCAAGTACACTCGATGAAAGATTAAACGGAGAGCAAAGGTAAAAACCGAGACCAACGACAAGAGACTTGAGTAATGATCCCAGTAAGCTCACAGCACTAGTGCAACCACTGCGAACGTTAAAACTTACCAAGTTCAACAAACTAACTACAAAAGCGAAAGGAGCACTCCTACATACCAAATTTCCAGACCGCTAATGCCACAAAGAACATCAATCTCCTATCCACACAGCGAAAACCAATCTCAGAGGAAGTTGGTGCACCACCTCAGAAGAGATTCGAAATTGCAACCTGACCAACTTACCTTGCCCCACAAATCAGAACAGGCGTTTTTCAGTCGAGCTTGCAAATTGCACAATAATTAAACGTCATAGCATTTCGTTTCTGCAAAGAACATACAAATTAACTACAAACCTGCTACCAGTTAAGGCACAACCACAACCTGCGACAGATAGAACAAGTCTGCTGTTCGCCTGTATATATATAGCATGACACATATCTAATCAACTTGCAACAGATATCTGATGCAGTCTCTAGTGACACACAGAGGCCATATATAGGTATCATCCTTTATTATTACATACATACATATATGATGCAGCAGAAATCAGTCTCCGCTCCCTGCTGCGTTTCGGATGGAGATCTCAGAAGAAGTTGCTTGTGAGGCAAGACGTGGTCAGGCCGGATCACTGGCCACCAGAGTAGAACATGCTCGGGTACAGCCAGAACGGCGGCGGCCTGCGTAGATGCCAAGGGTCGGAGTGTGAGGTGTTGTTCCACCCTCCCCATTCGTATGGGCTTGTGCAAGGAAGCGCTGGAGCCGCCCACCATGGTTCTGGGCTCATGCAAGGAAGCGCCGGCGAATCCCATTCCCATGGCTCCAAGCTCGTGCAAGCAAGCGCCGGAGTCACCCACCATGGTCCTAGGCTCGCGCAAGGAAGTGGCGAATCCCATCCCCATGGTTCCAGCGCGTCTCCTGCATCGGGCGGTGTGTCATGCATGGGATCCGGACCGCCACACAGATGGTGTAGATTCCATGGCTTAGAGTCAAGGCCTGCATACAACAAGATGTTGCTCCCCAATCCAAAAAGTTCCGAGCTCATGCAAGAGAGTGGCGTGCTCTTAACTTCCTCCCCTAGAAAGAGTGCCCAATTGTCCAGCTTCTCCACGGCCATCCATGTTGCTGGCTTGGTCGACATGTCGAGGCAGTAGACCTCATTAAAAGAAAAGGCAGTGACCATGAGAAGCATGCCACCACAAACCACCAGCCATGTTTTACCACGTCTATGGTCTTCACTCCTATCCTGGAACTTGGTTGTCATCTCTTGTAGACCAAGCTGAGGGGCCAACTGCAGAGTGTAGAACCTGTGAAAGCCATCCGAGACAATGACCTGCCCATTGAATTCCACGATTTGGTCTATTACCAACATATGAGGAAGCTGGACTTGAGACCAAGAGTCACTTCCAACAAGCAAATCAAACAGGGAGAACTCGGTACTGACAAGGAGATGCGAGTTGGGTGATGTAAGGGGGGACGTTAGAATGCCGTTCAAGTAGAATGTCTCACGTTTGACACTGGATGGGAGACGTGGAGTTGAAACCTCCACGCCAGTGAACACATCGACGATGTGAACATATCCATAGCAGAAGTAGATGATATTACCATAGGATGAGCCAATATATATCATCTTCTCCGTAGTTTCTACAGGAATCTGGCAGCGAAGGGAGGTCTTTTTGTTGGCTGGATCGATAACCACACATGTGTATAGCTGATGGCAACCATTGGCAGCAGGAAGAAGAGGACCTTGTACACGAACATGGGGCTGGATGACGAGAGGTGGAAATTTTGAGCGGAGCATAGATTTGGATGGGTACGAGGAGAAGGCAGCACGCCAAGAGGGGCATGTTGCTGCGAAGCCAAGAAGGTCTCGGAAGTAGCCCAGCCGAGCAACGACAGAGTGAAGCAAGCCATCCGGGAGGTCAGCCCAACCTTGGGGTCCGGAGAAGGCATGGGGCCAAGGGAGAGAGACATCAGACAGTTTGCTGGGGCTCTGCATGATGTGCTGCTGACGACAAAATCTGCAAGCAATAAACTTTTCAAGTCAAGCAAATTAGAATTCATTTTTCTATTAAAAAAAGCTTAGAACTGTAAGCTGGTGAAGAAATACGAGACGAATAGCAGGAATAAGCAAATGATATTCTGGAGATCAAGTATATATATATATATATATATATATATATATATATATATATATATATAAGAAACTTGTTATGCTGCTTATGCACCAGGAATAAGAAGAATGTATAAAATATAGGGTAGTTGTTCAAATGAAATGTATGCCTGACAATCAAACGAACTTGTTATGCAATTTATTGAAATAGCAAATTTGATCTGATTATGTTTTGGTGAATCGTCATGCCATGTTAAGATACATAATACGCTAATACGCCGAGTGCAGTTCTAGCTCTCTAACAGCAGTCAGCAGATATGGCGCAGTCCAGATGTTTCCAAATGTGTTTTTCTCTCTTGTTCCAGTTGCAGATGATTTATTTTCTCAAGAGGGGCGCTCAGATTATCTCAAAACCGCCCACTGGATTTAATCCAAGACTGAATCCAAGTCAATTATCCATCCAAAACTGCAACCGCAACGCTAGGTGTCAGAGCAATCCACTGGATCTACTCCAGTTTTAGCCTACGCATCAATCAAAAATTCCAACCGCACCTACCAGATTGATTTACGGGAAGATGCATCAAAACATTCATCAAAGGAAGTGGACTGGAAAAACAGGAAGAGATGGATCTAGGGCTTTGGTGCAAGGGGCCGGCGGGAGCGGGATGGTGGTCAGACCTTGTGGATTGGGAAGGAGACGCTGTCTGTTGCGGACGTCTTCGCCGGCGGGATGGTGCCTCGCCGTCGCCGTCGCCGTCGCCGTCGCCGGGGTGGATCCGCTCTCTGGAGCCTCCTCGGGCCGGTGTCAACTATGACCAGTCCACTACGGAGACTGAAGCCAGCCTGAGATGAGACACTGACGGAACAGAGTGCGCACACATTTCTGGGTTCAGATAACCAACGGCTCAGATTTATCCTAGCGCAGGCTCAACGGTGGACAAGCATCTATGATCATCAACAAACATACTGCACAATATATTCTAGGGTAAAATGCAGCGTTGATTTTTTTTAAAAAAAATAAACATGTCGATAAGTAAATATACAATGTCTCTCATAGACTCCTCAAACCAGTCCTTAGTGACTGAAAATTTCGCTAGCCTGGCAATTTCATGAGCCACTTTATTTGCTTTCCTATTACAATGTTCAAACCTAACAAGAGGAAAATCACAAGTTATGAAATAGCAATCATCCAACACTGCTGTCTGCTGCCACCGCACCTGCCAAATGTCCTACATTCTTTATTATTTCAATCACCTTCATATTGTGAGAGTTAATGACGAGACAATTGCAACCCACCTTTTGTGCAAGAAATAGGCCTAACCTTAGAGCCAAAGCTTCTGTTGTTAATACATCAGCACACCAATCAATCCTTCATTTTCCACCAACAATAAATTTTCCATTATCATCTCTGAGAATAGCCTCAGTTGTGCCCCTAAGCAAATCATGATCGAAAGAGGTGTCAACATTGAGCTTAACGAAACCCATAGGAGGTCAGCTCCATCTCATGTTTTACTAGTTGCCTTAGGTGAATGTGCAAAATGCAGCGTTTATGGCACAATTCATGGATCCAATAGTCAAAATAAGAGTACAAATACATGCAACCTTAGGGCATCTGTCCATGGATAGGGATGCGGGAGGCTACCATCCAACACTGTCCGTGTACATTTCAACCCACATTTCAACGGACAAAATTCATGCAAACCGTCCAATATTCATCAATGTTCGGATATAAAATAGCACAAATCATCCATACATAATACATAGCATGCAAATTAAGTCTAGCTAGTATGGCAATGTCTCAAATTCGACTAGATTAACCGGATGTCAACAAATTTTTCATCAATGGATCATGTCGTCCCACACATGCTCCTTCTTCAGCTTCATCCAACAGTGTGTACGTAAATGGTCGTCCCTTTGTCCTGTGGTACACCACGACAGCGCGTGTGGGCCACATAATATGTAGACCAACATTGAGTGAATGAATCAATCAACAAGTTGAGCAAGAGGAAGCAAAACTTATGATCTCGTGCTCTGCCGCATGAAGTGGCCACCTTGCCTCTAGCTGACAAATCACGTCACAAAACTTACTGACGCTGTCTGTATAGTGCACCAGCAATATGATAATGACCTCATGTTGCGTTCTTGAATGACTAGATCATCGAAGGCGCACGTTGCTGCGCCCGTCCATTTTGGTGCTACAATGTTAGTGATTGATGCAATCATTTGTAAGGGTAGTATTCTAATCATATGATATAATTATCACATTATATGCACGGGAAGCATTACAAATATATGTTTTTTGCCTGAATTTTGAAACCTGGAATTTATGATGGTTTTGCGCATGTTTATGTTTTTTGTAGGGGTATGTTATGGTAGCTATTGATGAAAAAAAAACATCTAAGTTGATTAGTATTTGTGTAGGGAGATGTTATGGTAACAAGGCTGGTAATAGTTTTATTTTTTTATAAGAATAGCAAGGGTTCTCAACCACAATACGTGGTCTGCTAGATGCTCTTAGTAATGAGAAAATTTGCCAGGTGTGGATTCCAATGGTAAAACCCAAAAAGAGCTTTCCAGCGTTATCCATTTGGGTTTAGGAAGATATTTGTTCCTTCGCTAATTAATCCATTCACATATGGAGCTATTTTTTCATGGGGCTTTAATTGTTTTGTTTAACTGCATTCATCTATTTGCATGATAATTTATATTTTGTATCATTGACTTCACCGTTGATGCTACTTTGCTCAACCGTTGTAACAAGTTGGTTATCAATTGGCTCGTTAGATGGTATCTTGTATTCAGTTTCTCCCGATTGGGATATCAGAAAGTTTCTTCAAAGAACAACACCTAACTCAACGATCCATTCAAGACCAGTCCTTGACTTCTCAGGGTTTTCAGTCTACAACAGCCAGACCATGGTGGAGGCAAAATCAAGCCAAACAGTCAATGATTACACGTATCACGTATGTATCGGCGATCAAGCCATCGAGCATCTTGTTTACTTTGTTGACTCCAACAACCGGAATGATCTACTGGAAAGTATCCTGGTTTGTTTCTTTCTTTATATGAATGTGTCATTCCCGTTCCTCCAAAACGGTAGTGCAAAGCTTATTTTTATGTGGTATTTCCTTACCGGGAATCAACAAATTTGTTGTCCAGTAGTGACCTGGACTATTTTACACTAGATGAGACCATTCTTCTCACTGCTCTTATCTACTGCAAGTAAGTCTTGCCCAGCTCTTGAATCCCTTGATTAAGCAATTATTATGCTTCAAGTTTGAAAGACGAGATTGATTGACCACACAATCGTGGGTTTCCTGTTGTCTCATATTAATAGAAGAGTTTACAAGACCTACATGGAACCTATCAATACAAATCCTATCCATAATGGCCTGATTATATGGAAACATACAGGCTCCAAATATGGTAGAGTATAAACGAATATACAGGCATATTTGGTTTGCCTAACACCCCCCGCAGCCACAGCAGGAGATTCTCGGACGCTGAGACTGGATCGAAAATCCAAGAACAAAGGTGATGGTAGGCCTTTGGTGAAAATGTCTGCGAACTGCCGGGAAGAAGGCACATGAAGAACTCGAATGTGCCCAAGCGCAACACGGTCGTGAACGAAGTGAAGATCAATCTCGATGTGTTTGGTGCGTTGGTGTTGAACCGGATTCGTGGACATGTACACCGCGAAGACATTGTCGCAGAAGACAATGGTGGCACTAGGGAGAGGGCGATGAAGCTCGTTGAGAAGTTGACGAAGCCAACTAGCTTCAGCAACAACATTGGCAACGGCTCGATACTCGGCCTCGGCGCTAGAGCGAGAGACGGTGTGCTCACGCTTGGAGGACCAAGAGACAAGATTGTCACCAAGGAACACACAATAACCCGAAGTCGAACGACGGGTATCAGGATAGCCAGCCCAGTCAGCGTCAGTGTAGGCAATGAGACGGCCCGTGGTAGACGACACAAGCTGGAGACCATGGTGTAAGGTGCCCTTGACGTATCGGGAACACGCTTAACCAAGGACAGGTGTTGCTCGCGTGGGTCATGCATGTGAAGACAGATCTGCTGCACGGCGTAGGCGATGTCTGGACGAGTGAACGTCAGGTACTAGAGAGTACCGGCAAGACTCCTGTATTCTGTAGGATCATCCACGGGAGAACCAGCGGCAGCAGCAAGCTTAGGTGATGTGTCCACAGGTGTAGATGCAGGTCGGCAAGAGCTCATGCCAGCACGCTCGAGAATCTCGAGAGCGTACTCGTCTGGGAGAGGAACATCCCACTGGAGTCACGACGAACGGCTAGACCGAGGAAGTGGTGTAGCTCACCCAAGTCAGTCATGGCAAACTCGGCGTTGAGAGCTGTGATGACACGCTCAAGCAGAGTCGATGAAGATGCTGTGAGAATGTTGTCATCGACGTAGAGGAGTAGGTATGCCGTACCAAAAAGACCATCCAGGATGAAGAGCGAAGTATCCGACTTGGAGCAGGTGAAGCCGAAGGCGGTGATGAAAGTCGCGAAGCGCTGGTACCATGCACGGGGAGCTTGTTTCAGACCATAGAGCGCACGGTTGAGACGACACACATGATTAGGCCGGGCAGAATCAACAAACCCCGTGGGCTGGTGACAGAAAACCACTTTGGAAAGTCTCCCATGAAGAAAGGCGTTCTTGACATCAAGTTGACAAATCTTCCAATTGAGGGAGAGAGCAACAGAGAGAATAATCCGGATTGTTGCCGGTTTGACAACTGGGCTAAAGGTCTCTCCGAAGTCCACACCGTGCTCCTGAGAAAACCCGCGCAACACCCAACGTGCTTTGTAGCGATCTAGGGTGCCATCGGAATTGAACTTGTGGCGAAATACCCATTTGCCGGAGACAACGTTGGCATTGTTGGGAGGATGCACAAGATCCCAAGTGTTGTTGGCGAGAAGAGCACAATACTCTTCGGTCATGGCGGCGAGCTAGTTTGGGTCCTTAAAAGCACCCCGAACAGACTTGGGAATCAGGGATGGTGTCGACGTGGAGGTTGAGGCGCTCGCGGGGACCAATCATCTTGCCGGCCCGACGGCGCGTCACCATCGGGTGAGCGGGGGCGACCGGAGGGAGGTGACGACCGGGCGAGGAGGGTTCAGGAGAACCGGCCAAGTCGCCGTGCGGTGAAGACGGGGCTGAGCTAAACGTTGGGGAGCTGGGAGGTGACAAAGTAGCTAAACCCATCCCGAAAGATGCGTGGGAGGCTGGGTCGTGAGCCGATGCAGCCAGTGTTGAAGACCCACGGCCCGTCGATGCACCAGCCGTTGGAGTCTCGGCGGAGGCCTGCGCTAGAGAAGCGGGGGCGGGCGAAGCCTGTGTGGAGGAGGCCGATGCAGAGCGTCGTGGCCCAACTTGTTGAGTCCGACACGGTCCAACATGCATGGGCGGCATGGGGACCGAGGCAATGGTGTCGATCGGATTGTCGTCGAGCGAGTCGGAGAGGGTTCCTGCGGCATGTTAGAAGCAGAAAAATTCGATGCAAATGGAAACTGAGTTTCATCAAAAATCACGTGACGTGAAATAGTGATACGGCGAGACTTGAGGTCCATGCAACAATAACCACGATGGTTGGAAGTGTATCCGAGAAACACACATGCTACCGAGCGATGCGACAATTTATGAGGCATGATGGAGGCAATGTTGGGATAGCATAAGCAGCCGAAGGTGCGTAGATGGGTGTAGGTGGGTATGGTGGAAAAGAGAGCAAAGAAAGGAGACGTGACTGGGATAGCTTTGGTGGGTAATCTGTTAAGGAGATATGTAGCCGTATGGAGTGCTTCCACCCAAAAATTAGGAGGCATGCTTGCTTGGAATAACAAGGTGCGAACTATGTCGTTGACAGTGCGAATGATGCGTTCGGCTTTATCGTTTTGCTGGGATGTGTAAGGACACGAGAAACGCAGAAGGATCCCATGCGCGGCGGAGAGATCTTGGAGTGCGTGGTTGTCGAATTCACGTCCGTTATCACACTGAATGGCTTGTAGAGATAGAGAAAACTGTGTAGTGACATAATTGCGAAAGTTAGACAAGTGAGAAAAAGCTTCAGATTTACGCCGTAGGAAACGTCCACAAATAATGAGTGAAATCATCTAAAATGACAAGAAAGTATTTGTAACCAGAAACACTCTCAAGAGGCTAAGTCCAAAGGTCACAATGTATTAATTCAAAAGCACGGCGAGTACTAGTGGTAGACGAAGAAAAAGGTAATCGTATATGACGACCAAGTTGACAAGCATGGCATAAACTAGAATTTTTTATCACTTTATTGAATGGAAGAAATGATGATGATGCGAGGTGTCGGAATGCATCATGGCCAGGGTGGCCGAGACGTCGGTGCCAAAGGTTGGAGTCGGCATGGAAGACAGCGAAGGCGTGCGGCGAGGACGAGAGCGGGTAAAGATCACCCGTGCTACTTCACCTGAGAATCACGACCCCTATCTTGAGATCCTTCATAGAAAAACCCCAAGGGTCAATGAGGGAGTCCTGGATTAGGGGTCTCCGGACTGCCGGACTATATCCTTTGTCCGGACTGTTGGACTATGAAGATACAAGATTGAAGATTTCGTCTCGTGTCTGGATGGGACTCTACTTGGCGTGGAAGGCAAGCTAGGCAATACGGATATGTATATCTCCTCCTTTTGTAACCGACCTTGTGTAACCCTAGCCCTTTACGGCGTCTATATAAACCGGAGGATTTTAGTCAGTAGGACAACATACAATCATACCATAGGCTAGCTTCTAGGGTTTAGCCTCTCCGATCTCGTGGTAGATTTACTCTTGTACTACCCATATCATCAATATTAATCGAGCATGACGTAGGGTTTTACCTCCATCAAGAGGGCCTGAACCTGGGTAAAACATCGTGTCCCCTGCCTCCTGTTACCATCCGCCTTAGACGCACAGTTCGGGACCTCCTACCCGAGATCCGCCGGTTTTGACACCGACATTGGTGCTTTCATTGAGAGTTCCACTGTGCCGTCGCCAGAAGGAAAGATGCCTCGTCTCGTCTTCAAAGACAGTACTACTGTTGGGGGAGCTTTGGCTGTCGGCCAAACTCTCGGGCTAGGCGGATTTATCATGACCGCCTGTTCGGCCGCCGCGCCAACGATGACTTCTCGGGTTATCGAAAACAGCCTCCACGTCAAATCGGCACTCGCCGAACAGATGGATCCAATGGAGCTCGCCTCCTTAAACGAGCTCTTGGATCGCATCGCCGCCCTAGGAGTCGCTATGGACTATGATCGGATTGGGCTTAAACCCGATCAGAGGGAGATTAACTCTCCGCCGGTCACCCATCATATTGAAGTGGTGGAGGAACAACGCGGCGACCTCTCCTCCATATTGAGGACCAACTATGTCCAGATTCCTGAGCTCTCCGAGCCGGATACCCGTTCGCGGGAGGACAGCATCCAATCCCTAAACTTAGAGTCAGGCAGCGGGCCAGGATTATCGGGCAACACCCCGGAACCAGAATTTCCAAAATTGAAAATTCCTCGGCTCCTGGATCCCAGATCAGGTAAGGGTTCGGATTCAATTCCACCCACCCACCCAAACATAAGCGATCTTTCCCACATCAGGCAAGAGCCCCAGGAAACAATACATCACTATTGGGCCAGATTCCTCCTTGCGATGAACAAGGTTAAGGACTGTCGCGAGGAAGACACAATCTTATTTTTCTGCAATAATTGCACGGACAAGGAATCCTTAACGCCGTAAATTGCCGTGAGATATCATGCTTCGCTGACTTGGCGTCCATAGTACGAAAGTACTGTGCGATGGAAAGTGCCTGGAAAACCGAAACAAACTTTTGGGATAATCCGGCCCTAAATACGAACCCAGTCCGAAATAAAAGGGTGCACTATCAAAAGACACCCACGTCAACTACCAAAAAGCAAAAACCCTCTATAGGGCATGGAACCGTATTGGAGGGATGGCTCAATAGACCCTGTAAAATTCACAGTACAGAGGACGCCATACCAACTGTCGGTGTCAAAACCGCCGGATCTCGGGTAGGGGGTCCTGAACTATGCGTCTAGGCCGGATGGTAACAGGAGGCAAGGGACATGAAGTTTTACCCAGGTTCGGGCCCTCTTGATGGAGGTAAAACCCTACGTCCTGCTTGATTAATATTGATGATATGGGTAGTACAAGAGTAGATCTACCACGAGATCAGAGAGGCTAAACCCTAGAAGCTAGCCTATGGTATGATTGTTGTTCTGTATGTTGTCCTACGGACTAAAACCCTCCGGTTTATATAGACACCGGAGAGGGTTAGGGTTACACAAAGTCGGTTACAATGGTAGGAGATCTATATATCCGTATTGCCAAGCTTGCCTTCCACGCCAAGGAAAGTCCCTTCCGGACGCGGGACGAAGTCTTCAATCTTGTATCTTCATAGTCCAGGAGTCCGGCCAATGGAGATAGTCCGGCTGTCCGGAGACCCCCTAGTCCAGGACTCCCTCAGTAGCCCCTGAACCAGGCTTCAATGACGATGAGTCCGGTGTGCAGATTGTCTTCGGCATTGCAAGGCGGGTTCTCCTCCAAATTCCGTGTACCTGTTGAATAAAGTCCGGTTTCTTGTAAATGTTGTGCTCCTCGGCTCCTACGCCCAATAATGGCCGTCTCCCATGTGTCAAACGAATATGAAAAGTCTGAGTGTTTTTACATCCACACCCTTAGCCGCGTAAATGAGCCGCCCATTTAAGGGGACGAGGATTTAGATCCAAACCACACCTTCTCCCCTTCGCGAGTGTTCATCAGAGCGCATCCGACAAAGGTCCATACCACCATGGCCAGTCGTCGCAACTCCTCCTCTCGCCCCTCCAGCCCTCAGCCTGGATATTGGGAGAGATGCTCCATCCCGCATAGTGAGCTAGTGACGCTCCAGACCAAGGGATTTCTCCCCCCGGCCTATATGGTCCCGGTTCGAGCTGGTCTTGCCATCTATAATGGCGGAGAGCAAGCGGAGAGTGCCCCTAATCCCTCCAAAGGAGAGCGGGTGTTCCTCGTCCCTTATTTAATAAGGGGGCTCGGATTTCCAATCCATCCATTTCTCCAGGGGCTCCTGGAATTCCATGGCCTCCAGCTACACAATCTCACGCCTGCCTCCGTATTGCATATCGCGGGCTTCGTAGCCCTCTGCGAGCTATTCTTGGGTTTTGAGGCTCATTTTGGACTGTGGAAAGAGCTATTCTGCCTCGTGCCCCGTTCTAAGAAGGAGTTAATATATCAAGTGGGCGGAGCCGAAGTGTGGCGCATCGCCGGGATCGGATATCTATCCGGAACCCCAAAGAAGGCGTCCGAGGACTGGCCTTCGGAATGGTTTTACATAGAGGACGTCCCGCTGCCGGATCCTGTCCGGATCGGCCTCCCTGAGTTCGACAGTGCCCCACTAAAGAAGCGCCTAAGTTGGCGTCCACGGAGCCCTCAGAGGGAAAGTGACAAGGACATTATTTATCTGATGGGCCGGATAAGATTGCTAGCTCATTCCGGACTGACCATGATCGGGGTCATGGCCGCATGCATCATGCGAGGGGTGCATCCACTACAGTATAGAGGCCACCCCATGCGGGACTTCAACGGGGAGGACGACGCCACCCGCTACGGCCGTAAGGGGCCGGATTCGGCTGTGGCTCTAACAAAGACCTTGTCCGCTTTGTACAAGGGAGAAGGGGAGGATTTTCTCCGCGTCAACCCGAAGGGTGGATTTTCTATGTACAATCCTCCAAGCTAGGTAAGTGGTCGCATCTTGCCCATCCGTTGTATATCCCCATTGTTAAATATTCAGTCTAGCGACTTCAACGCAGGAACTACGCCAGTCTGTTAAAGAAATAAACAACCCTCCTCCACAACCCGAGGACCCAGGACGGTCCCTCGACCCGGCCTCTCAAGAGGATCCGGACGTATCTGTGGAGCTGATTGATGGAGTGTTCCATCAATTGAGTAAGGATAATGCCTTGGTGGCCATTACGGCCGATTACCCAGGGCTAATCCCGGCTTCCCAGGTAACTGAGATCGAAGTCCTAGTACCCCAAATAGGGGTCCGCCCTCTCGTGTTTTCAGTTTCCTAATTACAACCGAACTTTGCAGGGGAGGTTTTTGAGACGGGAGGCCGAACCTGCGGCGACAAGCCAACGAGGGGCCGCAGGGCCCCGTGGGCAGAAAAGAGGTGCAGTCCGGATCAAGACGTCAGCGCAAAGGTATGGCGCGCCCCCTTATCCTAGGTGTTATACCTTCAAGGCATGTTAACACTCGTGCTCTCTTCAGGACAAAGAGACCTTGCCGGACTATATCAGGAGAGGCTGCCAATCGCACCTCCACCAGCCAGGCTCCAAAGCCTGGTCCGGAGGCGGAGGCGAACACAAGGCGTGCACCGGACGCTCCTCCGACGGAGGACATGGATAGGTTGTCTGCCACCAACTCTAAGGTGGAGAGTGCCATGAACCACAGGCGTCGCCGGATAATTCTTCGCGACGCTTGTTTCTCCCGAGAGGCATTAGATGCCTTCAATTCGGGAGATGCGTACCTTCGTGCTGCTCAAAATGGTCTAGCCAGAGCCACGGAGCAATATGTAAAAGACATACGGGTAAGAAAATTTTGGTAATTATATACACATACCAGTAGCCCCCGAGACTTGAAACAGTTAGAATAACTGATTTAAGGATCATATGTTATGCAGGTTCTTACAAAAAAGAATTCCCTACTGTCCCAGGAGCTGGAAGAGTGCAAAGCCCAACTTGAGGCCGCACTAGCTGTGGTAGGGGAGCCCAAGGAGACCCCCTCTGGTAATATACACTTTGAAAGATAACTGTTTTGCGAAGCACGGCATGGGTGTGAATCTGACAAATGAAATTGCAGATGGCGCCGGATTGAATCCGGAAAGGCAACACCTCCTACGCCAGCTAAAGGCTGGTGAGAAGGTCCTGACAAAGGTGAGGCGGGAGAAGAATGATCTCCAAGATGCCAACACCAAGCTGGGTGTCGAGCTGAAAGATGTTCATGCCCAGCTGTCAGACTCCGTTAAGGAGAATCAGCGGCTTCGGCGCGGCATATTTAGTAAGTGCTTGAACGAACCTTTGGAGAAAAAAAGTTCGGCGGGAAAGTCGACTAACAGAGTAATGTCTGTAGGTGTGCTAACAGGTCGTCCGGCAGAGAAGATGCCTGGTTCTACGGGTGACCTTCTTCCCGAGCTCTCGCAACTGCTCGAGCGAGTTCGGAAGGCGATGCGAGGCGTTGCCCAGGCCCTGTGGCCATCCATCTCCATGCCCGAAGGTCTTGGAGAGCTTGCGGAGAAGCTAAAGGGAGCACGGAGGCGCTTCCGATTGTGGAAGATATCGGCTTGCCGTCAAGGCGCTAGGGAGGCCTGGGCCATGGTGAAGACGCGGTACACAAAGGCTGACCCCAACCACATGGCCGAGGTCGGTCCTGTGGGGCCCGATGGGAAGGAGATCCCTATAAGCTTAGTATACGGCCAAGTAGAATTGGCCGCAAAGTATTCTCAGCAGGACTGTAAATTAGACAACCTGTTAGATGGTATTGAAGAGGAATACAATCAGTCAGAATGACTATGTAATTTAATTGACATTTATAATGCCTTCTAGCCGGATTGTAGATCGTTTGTCATGGCCGACCTTTTCGCTTCAACCTCGGGACTTGACGGTCCGGAGTGTGTCCGAATTCCCATGTGGTTATATAAGAACCGGGTAATGCATGGAGACCAGGCGTAGGGGTCATTGGTGCATGAACAGACAAGTGCCCGACTAGTTATGTTATATTACATGGTTAGTAAGAAACATCTTCCAGGGAGAATAGTTCCGTTAGGGGTTCCTTTCCCTGGGAGGCATGCCCTAAAGTGCAAGCCCATTCTGCGAAAAAGACGTAGGAAAAAGCATCCCGGGGCGCATAAATAAATAAGTAAAAAGATCATCTTTTAGGTCACCGACCGAATATTCCCTTAAGAACGCTAGCTTTCGGCTTCACCCAGTCTGAGGTACACATCCGGTTGATCCGGCAGTAACAATCGCAGAGGTGCTCCCTTTACCTCCTAGCCGAATAATCGGGAACGTAGGGGTAAGAACAGGAGCCAGGCAACCCATCTTGGCCAAAACTTAAGTCATATCAATGCATATAATGGTGAAATAAAATGTACATGCGGAAGTGTCACACATGTGTTGGGCATGAAGCCCGTATAAATAAGCTTCTGGTAAAAGAAGCCCCCAGGTTTAATGAGTGCGAATAGCACGTCATTTGATGAGCCTTTAAAGGCTATAAGAGAAAGGAATGGGAGAATGAGAGAAATGTAAGACAGACAGTATATAAAAAATGGACAGAGGAAGGAGACGAACACAGAGTCCGGCACTAGGCATAGAATCTTCGGAGATGGGTTGCGTTCCATGGGTTCGGCTCGAGTCAGTTATCCGATGCATCTCGCAGGCGGTATGCTCCACCAGTCAGGACTTGGTCAATTATGAACGGACCTTCCCACTTGGGCTTGAGTTTGTCCTTTTTCTTGTCCGGCAGGCGTAGAACTAATTCGCTAACGTTGTAATTTTTGGCTCGTACTTCTATGCTTTGGTATCTTCGAGCCTGCTGTTGATAGAATGCGGAACGGGCTTTTGCTACGTCATGCTCCTCCTCCAATGTGTCCAAACTGTACTGCCGATCGAGCTCGGCTTCTCTTTCTTCGTACATGCGCACTCGAGGTGAGTCATGAATTATGTCGCAAGCCAAAACTGCCTCTGCGCCGTACACCATAAAGAATGGTGTGTATCCGGTGGTGCGATTCGGCGTGGTCCGCAGCCCCCAGAGTACGGAGTCGAGCTCCTCTACCCAGTGCGTGTTAGATTCCTTGAGGGACCGCACTAATCTGGGTTTGATGCTGCTCATGATAAGACCATTTGCACGTTCGACCTGGCCGTTAGTTTATGGGTGATAGACGGAAGCATAATCGAGCTTGATGCCCATGTTTTTGCACCAGAGTTTTACCTCATCGGCCGTAAAGTTTGTGCCGTTATCAGTGATGATGCTATGGGGGACGCCGTAACGGTGTACAACCCCGGATATAAAGTCTATCACTGGTCCAGATTCGGCCGTCTTAATAGGCTTGGCTTCTATCCATTTGGTGAACTTATCCATCATGACCAGTAAGTATTTTTGCTTGTGGGTTCCGCCTTTAAGGGGTCCAACCATGTCAAGCCCCCAGACCACAAAGGGCCAAGTGATGGGGATAGTTCGGAGGGCGGTGGGTGGCATATGACTTTGGTTTGCAAAGAGCTGGCAACCGACGCATCGTTGGACTAAGTCCTGGGCGTCTGCCCGGGTCGTCGGCCAATAAAAGCCTATACGGAAGGCCTTGCTTACAAGGGACCGAGCTGCAGCGTGATGACCGCCGAGTCCGGCATGAATTTCAGCCAGGAGGTTCCACCCTTCCTCTTCGGAGATGCACCTTTGAAGGACTCCGGTAGTGCTTTTTCTTATAAAGCTCTCCCTCATGGACTTTTTAGGCTTTGGATCGCCGCACTATGCAGCGTGCCTCATTTTGGTCCTCGGGGAGTTCCTGCCTAGTAAGGTAGGCGAGGAATGGTTCTGTCCATGGGGCGATGACGACCATTATTACGTGGGCTGAAGGTGTTATTTCATTGGCAGAGCCTCCGATTGTGTCAGAATCTTCGGTGTCGGGCAGTGTGGTTGGCTCCCCTTCCCATACTATGGATGGCTTGAACAGCCTTTCCAAGAAGATGTTGGGGGGGGGGGACTACATCGCATTTTGCGCCGATGCGTGCCAGGACATCTGCCGCCTGATTATTTTCCCGGGCTATATGGTGAAATTCAAGCCCCTCGAACCGAGCTGACATTTTGAGGACGACGTTGCGGTAGGCTGCCATTTTTGGATCCTTGGCATCGAAGTCTCCATTTATTTGGGATATTGCGAGGTTCGAGTCCCCGCGCACCTCTAGGCGTTGAATGCCCATAGATACTGCCATCCGGAGACCATGTAGAAGGGCCTCATATTCGGCTGCATTGTTGGAGTCTGTGTACATAATCTGGAGTACGTATTGAACTGTGTCTCCTGTGGGGGACGTCAAAACGACGCCAGCCCCTAGTCCCGCCAACATCTTGGAGCCGTCGAAATGCATGATCCAATTTGAATATGTGCCGTACTCTTTAGGGAGTTCGGCCTCCGTCCATTCTGCGACGAAGTCAACCAAAACTTGCGACTTGATGGCTCGCCGTGGCTTATAAGTTATGTCGAATGGGAGGAGCTCAATGGCCCATTTGCAATCCGGCCCGTTGCGTCATGGTTGTTTATAATATCGTTAAGTGGTACTTCCGAGGCTACTATTATTGAACACTCTTGAAAGTAGTGTCGTAGCTTTCGGGATGCCATGAATACTGCGTACGCAATCTTTTGATAACTAGATGATACCCCGCGTGTTGCCGCGGGAATTTTGTATCGATGAATAGAAATATTGATGGAGTGCAGAATAGAGAAATCATGATAGTGTTTAATACTAACAATTAGTGCAAACATCAAAGTTCTTTCCATGGTATGGAACTGAAGCAAGCATAACCAAATGAGAGTTGTTCTGGATTGCAGTTGCACGGCCAACCATTAGTGCAAGGAATATAGAACAAATTTGTCACTGCATCTATAGGATAACTACTGTTTCATTAGTGATACTGCATGGCAAAGAAGAAAATATAAATTTTTCAAAAGAGATGAGTATCCATTCATGCAGATACATGCACGGGATCATCATGAAATAGGGAATGAACATAGCATTGTTAATGTGGAATAAGAAAATGATTTGGAATGTCATACCTTTAATAGAGAACTCTACTAATGCTGAAGGTAATTTAGCATTAAAGTAGTACTTATGAGGAAATAGCTTAAATCACCTTAGCCTCATAGATACATGAATTAACCTTCTGCTTTGTCCATTCTTCAGTCTTTAATTAACACAATAATGGAAGATCAACAGATTACAAACACAAAGAGATGGACCGGTGGACTGCTCATGTAAGTATATATATATATATATCCAAAATCTTTGAACAAAACCCAATGCACATATATTAATGTGTGATGTCAAATTGACTATTGACTCATGGTTCAGTCGAGTATGTATCAATAATAACAGTGACCTTCAGATTAGATAATTAGGAAAGAATCCCATTTACCTTGCTGACAGGAACAATGAAGCCAACGATAGGAGTTCAGCTTGCTAACTGAAATCCCACAAGCTTCCAACTCTAGTGATGCTGAGACAACATAATTAAGAGAAAAAAATAGATATCCTTACTGCAAATGGCCCTTAACTTCCAAGCCGACCGACTGACTGTGCTCCATGACGGAGCAAAGGCAGGAGAGGTGACGGGCTCCACCGCGGGGTAGCGGCAAGACTTCCTGTTGGTGCCGCGACGGCGCAGACTGGGGCGTGGAGGGTAGCGCGACTGGGTGAAGCCAGTACGAACGATCGGAGGTGGTCGTTCCCTCGTTCGAGGGGAATCCCATGCGAGTTCCAACGACGCGCTGTAAGCGTGCCATGGTTCCTTGCTGGTGCGGCGACAGCGCGGACTGGGTTGTGGATGGCAGCGTGTCCGGGTGTAGTCCATATGGATGATCGGAGGTGGCCGACCGAGCAAAGCCCATGCGGATGACAACAACATGCTGTAGGCTTGGCGACGGTTCCGTCCAGGTGCGACGCGGTGGTGCATTAATCAGCCCCATCTTAGCATCGAGGTCTCTCGCGCCGGAGCTCAGTTTCTATTGTTGCAGCTCGATTAGAGTAGGTGAGAAGATCGAAGATGCATCGTCAAGGGTCTAGGCCCCTCTAGTTATGGCTGCCTCATTTGTTACGAAAAGTAAAGGCCATGTCGCTTCGGTGGCTAGGATGGCTGTGTATCTCCCACGATCTGTTGGTTTGTTATTTGGATGAGGTGGCAGATTTGTTAATTAAAAAATAACAGCTGAGGGGCACATGCATGGCTGTTACTGTTGGAAAAAGGAACGCTTAGTTGCAACGGGATGGCCGATGTGGCTGGCACTGCATTACGTGGTTGGTTATGATTGGATGCTGATGTGTCTATCTTGCATGTTGAGATAAATCAAGTAGTGGGGGTGAACTTCTTAAGTATATAGGATGCGGGTACCGTGATTTGCATGGAGTGAGGACAGTGGACACATAATAGACCAACTTTTGAAGGGGGAGTTTGTGTCCGTCCGTTTCTCGTTCGACGACGAGCACTGCGCTTACAACCTGATGTGTTGCTGCAATGTACAATAGCATTGGTTCGCCAATGTTTGGCGCGGCCAGGACTGGGTTTGTTGCCAATATGGCTTTTATTTCGTCGAGTCCGGCCATGGCTGCATCCGTCCATTCAAAGTGTTCGGTGCGCCGAAGGAGGCGGTAAAGGGGTAGGGCCTTTTCTCCCAAGCGGGAGATAAATCGGCTTAGAGCCGCCACACATCCGGTTAACTTTTGTATTTGTTCGAGGTCCTTTGGGATATCCAATTGTGACAGAGCTCGGATCTTGGCTGGATTTGCTTCAATTCCTCTACCGGATACAATGAAGCCCAAGAGCTTTCCGGCTGGGACGCCAAAAACTTATTTTTCCGGGTTGAGCTTGATGTCGTATGTTCGGAGGTTATCAAATGTGAGCCTCAAGTCGTCTACTAGAGATTCGCCATCTCTTGTTTTGACGACCACATCATCTACATATGCCTCCACTGTTTTGCCGATCTGGTTTGCCAGACATGTCTGAATCATGTGCTGATATGTTGCGCCGGCATTTTTGAGCCCAAAGGGCATTGTGTTGAAGCAGAATGGGTCGTATGGTGTAATAAATGCCATTGCGGCTTGGTCTGATTCTGCCATCTTGATTTGATGGTAGCCGGAGTATGCGTTGAGGAAACACAACGAATCGTGTCCTGCGGTAGCGTCGATAATTTGTCCGATGCGGGGGCGGGGGAGGGGATCCTTTGGGCAAGCCTTGTTATGGTCTTTAAAATCAACACACAGGCGCCAGGATTTGTCCTTCTTTGGTACCATCACCAGGTTTGCTAGCCAGTCCAGATGTTTTATATCTCTGATGAATCCGGCCTCCAATAGCTTTGCTAGCTCCTCTCCCATAGCCTGTCTCTTAGGTTCGGAAAAACGCCAAAGAGCTTGTTTGACAAGTTTGAATCCTTTTAGGATATTTAGGCTGTGCTCGGCCAGTCTGCGTGGGATTCCTGGCATGTCTGAAGGGTGCCAGGCGAAAATGTCCCAGTTCTCTCATAGGAACTCTCGCAGTACGACGTCTACATCAGGGTTTAACTGTGCCCCGATGGAAGCTGTTTTATTGGGGTCCGTTGGATAGACCTGGAATTTGACTATTTCATCCGCCGGTTTAAAGGAGGTGGACTTGGATCTTTTGTCGAGTACCACATCGTCCCTATTCACCGTGGAGCGCAGCGCAGTCAGTTCCTCAGCCGCTAGGGCTTCGGATAGTGCCTCGAGGGCCAGTGCGGCTGTCTTGTTTTCGGCGCGGAGTGCTATGTCCGGATCACTAGCGAGAGTGATGATCCCTTTAGGCCCGGGCATTTTGAGCTTCATGTACCCGTAATGGGGTATTGCTTGGAAGATTGTAAACGCTTCCCGCCCTAACAGAGCGTGATAACCGCTGCTGAACGGAGCCACATGGAACGTGACCTCTTCGGACCTGTAATTATCCGGCGTGCCGAACACCACATCTAGTGTGATTTTACTTGTACAGCGCGCTTCTCGACTAGGGATTATTCCTCTAAAGGCTGTGCTGCTTCGCTCAATGCGGCTCCAGTCTATTTCCATTTTTTGAAGGGTTTCCTCATAAATGAGGTTCAATCCGCTGCCGCCGTCCATGAGTACCTTGGTAAGACGAAAGCCGTCCACTATTGGACTGAGGACCAATGCGGCTGGTGCTCGGGCTGTTCGGAATTTAGGTTCATCACTGGCGTTAAAGGTAATAGCCGCGTCACTCCATGGGTTTATTGTTGCTACTTGGTAGACTTCGGCAAGGCTGCGGAGTGTCCTTTTTCGCATATTATTTGATGCGAAAGTCTCGAAGACTATTAGTACCGTATTGGTGTCTCTGGGTTGGCTTTCTGTGGCCTCCGGAATTAGGAGATCTTCGCCAATTTTGGCCACCTGCCGGAGTATCCAACATGCTCTAAGGCTGTGAGTTGGTGTGGTGTCCTCTGTACTGTGAATTTTACAGGGTCCATTAAGCCATCCTTCTAGTACGGTTCCATGCCCTGTAAAGGGTTTTTGCTTTTTGGTGTTTGACCCGGGTGTCTGGCGATGATGCACCCTTTTATTTCGGACTGGGTTTGTATTCAGGGCCGGATCGTCCCAAAATTTTGGTTTGGTTTTCCAGGCGCTTTCCATCGCACAGTATTTTCGTACAATGGACGCCAAGTCAGCGAAGCGTGTAATATCACGGCGAGTTATGGCATTGAGGATTCCCTTGTCCGTGCAATTATTGCAGAAGATTGAGATTGCGTCTTCCTCGCGGCAGTCCCTTATCCTGTTCCTAACCAGGAGGAATCTGACCCAGTAATGATGTACTGTTTCTTCGGGCTCTTGCCTGATTTGGGATAGATCGCTTATGTTCGGGTGGGTGGGTGGAATTAGATCCGAAGCCTCACCCCATCTGAGGCTCAGAGGCCGAGGAATTTCCAAACTCGAAAATTTGGATTCCTGGATGTTGTCCAATGAATCCAACCCGTCGCCTGACTCTAAGTTCAGGTCTTGAGTGATATCCTCCCCTCCGCGGGTATCCAGCTTGGAGGGATCGAGAATCCGGACATAGCTAGTCCTTAAGATAGATGAAGGGTCGCCGCACTGTCCCTCTACCACGGCAACGTGATGGGTGACTTGGGGAGAGTTAATCTCTCTCAGATCGGGCTTAGGCCCAATCTGCTCGTAATCCGCGACTCCCAGGGCGGCGATGCGATCCAAGAGCTCGTTTATGGAGGAGAGCTCCATTGGATCTAACTGCTCGGCGAGTTCCGAGCTGACATGAAGATTGTTTTCGATGGCTCGAGAGGTCATCGTCGGCGTAGAAGCCGAACAGGCGGTCATAAGAAAACCACCTAGCCGGAGGGTTTGGCCGACAGCCAAAGCTCCCTTAGCAACGGTGCCGTCTTTAAAGACGGGGCGAGGCATCCTTCCTGATGGCGACGACACAGAGGAACTCTCAATGAAAGCACCAATGTCGGTGTCAAAACCGTCGGATCTCGGGTAGGGGGTCCCGAACTGTGCGTCTAGGCCGGATGATAACAGGAGGCAAGGGACACGAAGTTTTACCCAGGTTCGGGCCCTCTCGATGGAGGTAAAACCCTATGTCCTGCTTGATTAATATTGATGATATGGGTAGTACAAGAGTAGATCTACCACGAGATCAAAGAGGCTAAACCCTAGAAGCTAGCCTATGGTATGATTGTTGTTCTGTATGTTGTCCTACGGACTAAAACCCTCCGGTTTATATAGACACCGGAGAGGGTTAGGGTTACACAAAGTCGGTTACAATGGTAGGAGATCTATATATCCGTATCGCCAAGCTTGCCTTCCACGCCAAGGAAAGTCCCCTCCGGACACGGGACGAAGTCTTCAATCTTGTATCTTCATAGTCCAGGAGTTCAGCCAATGGAGATAGTCCGGCTGTCCGGAGACCCCCTAATCCAGGACTCCCTCACCAACACATAGCCTTAGAGCATGTTGGATACTCCGGCAGGTGGCTAAAAGTGGTGAGGATCTTCTCATCCCAGATGCCATAGAGCACCATCCCACGGATAGCGATACTGTATTAACAGTCTTCGAGACCTTCGCATCAAACAATATACGCAAGCGAACACTCCGCAGCATTGCCGAAATCTGTCATGTGGCAGCAATAAATCCATGGAGTAACACGGCTATCACCTTCAATGCCAGTGATGAACCTAAATTCCGAACAGCCCAAGCACCAGCTGCACTGGTTCTCAACCCAATCGTGGACGGATTTCGACTCACCAAAGTACTCATGGACGGCGGTAGTGGATTAAACCTCATCTATGAGGAAACTCTTCAAAAGATGGAAATAGACTGGAACCGCATTGAGCAAAGTAGCACAACCTTTAGAGGAATCATCCCCAGTAGGGAAGCACGCTGTGCTGGAAAAATTACACTAGATGTGGTATTTGGCACGCCGGACAATTACAGGTCCGAAGAAATTACATTCCAAGTGGCCCCGTTCAGTAGTGGTTATCACGCTCTTTTAGGACGGGAGGCGTTCACAATCTTCCAAGCCGTACCCCATTACGGGTACATGAAGCTCAAAATGCCCAGGCCCAACGGAATCATCACTCTCGCCAGTGATCCGGACACAGCACTCCGCGCTGAAAACAAAACAGCCGCACTGGCCCTCGAGGCATTATCCGAAGCCCTCTCGCCCGAGGAATTAACCACGCTACGCTCCACGGTGGACAGGGACGATGTGATACTCGACAAGAGATCCAAGTCCACCTCTTTTAAACCAGTGGATGAAATAGTCAATCCAAGTCCACCCAACGGACCCTGCAAAAACAGCCTCCATCGGGGCACAATTAAACCCCGCCATGGACGCCGCACTATGAGAGTTCCTGCGCGAGAATTGGGACATATTCGCCTGGCATCCCTCAGACATGCCGGGAATCCCACGCAGGTTGGCCGAGCATAGCCTCAATATCCTAAAAGGATTCAAGTCGGTCAAGCAAGCTCGTCGGCGTTTCTCCGAACCTAAGAGACAGGCCATGGGAGAGGAACTAGCCAAGTTATTGGAGGCCGGATTCATCAGAGAAATAAAACACCCGGACTGGCTAGCAAACCTGGTGATGGTACCAAAGAAGGATAAATCCTGGCGCCTTTGTGTCGATTTCAAGGACCTTAATAAATCTTGCCCAAAGGACCCCTTCCCCCTCCCCCGCATCGATCAAATTATTGATGCTACCGCAGGACACGAGTCATTGTGTTTCCTCGACGCATACTCCGGTTACCACCAAATCAAGATGGCGGAGTCCGACCAAGCCGCAACGGCATTCATCACACCAGACGGTCCCTTCTGTTTTAACACAATGCCTTTTGGGCTCAAAAACGCCGGTGCAACATATCAGCGCATGATTCAGACATGTCCAGAGAAACAAATCGGCAAAACAGTAGAGGCATACGTAGACGATGTGGTTATCAAAACTAAACATGTCGACTCTTTGATAGACGACTTGAGGCTCACATTTGACAACCTCCGAACATACGACATCAAGCTCAATCCGGAAAAATGCGTTTTCGGCGTACCAGCCGGAAAGCTCCTGGGGTTCATTGTCTCCAGTAGAGGTATTGAAGCTAATCCGGCCAAAATCCGAGCTTTGTCACAGTTGGCTACCCCAACAGACCTCAAACAAATCCAGAAGTTAACTGGATGCATGGCGGCTCTAAGCCGCTTTATCTCCCGCTTAGGAGAAAAGGCTTTACCCCTTTATCGCCTCCTTCGGCGCACCGAACACTTCGAGTGGACGGACGCGGCCACAGCCGGACTGGAAGAAATAAAAGCCATTTTGGCAACCAATCCAATCCTGGCCGCGCCAAACATCGGCGAACCAATGCTGTTGTACATTGCAGCAACTCATCAAGTTGTTAGCGCAATGCTCCTTGTCGAACGAGAAGCAGACGGACATAAATTCCCTCTTCAAAAGCCGGTATACTGTGTATCCACTATCCTCACTCCATGCAAATCACGGTACCCACATTATCAAAAGATAGCCTATGTGGTATTCATGGCATCCCGGAAGCTGCGATGCTACTTTCAAGAGTGTTCGATTACAGTAGCCTCGGAAGTGCCACTTAATGATATTATAAACAACCGCGACGCTACAGGCTAGATTGCCAAATGGGCCATCGAGCTCCTCCCGTTCGACATAACATACAAACCTCGACGAGCCATTAAGTCGCAAGTATTGGCCGACTTCGCCGAATGGACGGAGGCCGAACTCCCTAAAGAGTACGACACATACTCTAATTGGATCATGCACTTCGATGGTTCTAAAATGCTGGCCGTTCTAGGGGCTGGCGTCGTCCTGACGTCCCCAACCGGAGATACCGTTCAGTACGTATTACAAATACTGTACACAGACTCCAACAACACAGCCGAATATGAAGCTCTGTTGCATGGTCTTCGGATGGCAGTCTCCATGGGTATTCAACGCCTGGAGGTGCGCGGGGATTCAAACCTCGCAATATCCCAAATAAATGGAGACTTTGATGCCAAGGGTCCGAAAATGGTGGCCTATCGAAACGCCGTCCTTAAAATGTCAGCTCGGTTTGAGGGGCTCGAATTTCACCATGTGGCTCGGGAAAACAATCAGGCGGCAGATATCCTCGCCCGCATCGGTGCCAAATGCGATGCGGTCCCCCCCCAACATATTTTTGGAGAAGCTGTTCAAGCCATCCGTAGTATGGGAAGGGGACACTGGTAACAACAGCCCGGACCCGACCAAAATACCCAATACCGAACATTCTGACACAATCGGAGGCTCCGCCACCGAAATAACACCTTCAGCCCATGTAATAATGGCCATAATCGCCCCATGGACAGAACCATTCTTGGCCTACCTAACTAGACAGGAACTTCCGGAGGACCAAAATGAGGCATGCTGCATAGTGCGGCGATCCAAGGCCTACAGGGTCCATGAGGGAGAATTGTACAAAAAAAGCACTACCGGAGTCCTTCAAAGGTGCATCTCCGAAGAGGAAGGGCAGAACCTTTTGGTAGAAATTCACGCCGTACTCAGCGGTCACCACGCCGCAGCCCGGGCTCTTGTAAGCAAGGCCTTCCGTACATGATTCTATTGGCCAATGACCCGGGCAGATGCACAGGACTTGGTCCAACGTTGCGCCGGTTGCCAGCTCTTTGCAAATCAAAGCCACATGCCACCCACCGCCCTCCAAACAATCCCCATTATGTGGCCCTTTGCGGTCTGGGGGCTTGACATGGTTGGACCCCTTAAAGGGGGAACCCACAAGAAAAAAATATTTATTGGTCATGGTGGATAAATTCACCAAATGGATAGAGGCCAAACCTATTAAAACAGCCGAATCCGGACCGTTGATAGACTTCATATCCGGGGTCGTACACCGTTATGGCGTCCCCCACAGCATCATCACTGATAACGGCACGAACTTCACGACCGATGAGGTAAAACTCTGATGCAGCAAAATGGGCATCAAGCTCGATTATGCCTCAGTCTATCACCCACAAACCAACGACCAAGTGGAGCGCGCGAACGGTCTTATAATGAGCGGCAGTAAACCCAGGCTAGTGCGGTCCTTAACAGAGTCTAACACGCACCGGGTAGAGGAGCTCGACTTCATACTCTGGGGGCTGCGGATCACACCAAACCGTAGTACCGGATATACACCCTTCTTTATGGTGTACGACGCAGAGGCAGTCTTGCCCTGTGACATGATTCATGACTCACCTCGAGTGCGCATGTACGAAGAAAGAGAAGCCGAGCTTGATCGGCAGGACAGTCTGGACACCTTGGAGGAAGATCACGACGTGGCAAAAGCCCGTTCCGCATTTTATCAGCAACAGCCTCGTAGATACCAAAGCAGAGAAGTACGGGCCAAAACTTATAACGTTGGCGAACTAGTTCTACATCTGCCGGATAAGAAAAAGAACAAGCTCGAGCCCAAATGGAAAGGTCCCTTCATTATTGACCAAGTTCTGACCGGTGGAGTGTACCGACTGCGGGATGCATCGACTAATCGACTCGAGCCGAACCCATGGGACGCAGCCAGGCTCCGAAGATTCTATGCCTAGCACCGGACCCTGTGTTCGTCCCCTTCCTCTGTCTATTTTTTATACATTATCTGTCTTGTTTTTCTTCCTTTCTTTTATTCTTTCTCCAGGCCTTCAAAGGCCTACTTGCGCCTCGTTTGCACATTACAGATGCGCTAGCCGCACTCATCATACATGGGGGCTTCTTTCACAGAAGCTTGATTATTTATTTGGGCCTCGTGCCCCGCACATGTGTTATGCTTCCGCATGTACCTTTTTTCGCCATTATATGCATCGATATGACTTAAGTTTTGGCCAAGCTGGGTTGCCTGGCTCTTGTATTTATGCCCTACGTTCCCGTTAATTCAGCTAGGGCATAAGGCGAGCACCTCTGTGATTGTTACCGCCGGGTCAGCCGGATGTGTACCTCAGACTGGGTGAAGCCGAAAGCTAGCGTTCTTAAGGGAATATTCGGTCGGCGAACAAAATATGATTTTTATTTATTTTCCATATTTGCCCCTAGATGTTTTTTCCTGCGTTTCCTACCGCAGTCCGGACATGCACTTTAGGGCATGCTTACCCAGGGAAAGGAACCCTTAACGGAACTATTCTCCCTGGAAGATGTTTCTTACTACCCATGTAATATAACATAACTAGTTGGGCACTTGTCTGTTCAAGCACCAATGACCCCTACGCCTGGTCTCCACGCATACCCCGATTCTTATATAACTGCAAGGGTATTCGGATACACTCCGGACTATTGGGTCCCAAGGTTGAAGCGAAAAGGTCCGCCATGACAAATGATCTACAATCCGGCTAGAAGGCATTATACATGTCACTTTATTTACGTAGTCATGCAGACTGACTAAATTCCTCCTCTATACCATCCAACAGGCGGTCTAGCCTACAATCCTGTTGGGAATACTTTGCGCTAATTCTACTTTCCCATAAACTAAGCTAACGTGGATCTCTTTTCCATCAGGCCCCATAGGTCTGACCTCGGCCATGTGATTTGGGTCAGCCTTGGTGTACCGCGTCTTCACCATGGCCCAGGCTTCTCGGGCACCTTGCCGGCAGGCCGATATCTTCCATAATCGGAAGTGCCGCCGTGCTCCCTTGAGCTTCTCCGTAAGCTCTGCAACGCCTTCTGGCAGGGAGGCGGATGGCCACAAGGCCTGGGCAACACCTTGCATCACCTGCCGAACTTGTTCGTGCAGATGCGAGAGCTCGGATAGAAGATCACCCGCAGACCCGGGCATTTCCTCCGCAGGACGACCCGTCAGCATACCTACAGACATAACGCTGTTAGTCGGCTTCTTCGCCGAACTCCTTCAAAAGGATTCGTTCAAGCACTTACTGAAAATGCTGCGTCGAAGCCGCTTTTTCTCCTTCTCGGAGTTTGCAAGTTGGGCTTGAACATCTTTTAGTTCCACGCTCAGCTTGATATTGGCATCTTGGAGATTGTTTTTCTCTCGCCTAACCTCAGTCAGCACGCGTTTGCCAGCCTCTAGCTGACGCATGACATGCTGGTCCCCCGGATTTTCTCCGGATTCATCTGCAAAATCTATTGTTAGATCTGCAGCCACGCCGCACACTATATGGTAACCATCACTTTTTTAAAGTAAATGTTACCAGCAGGAGGCTTTTTCTGTTCCTGCAATGCGGCAACAGCGGCCCGTAGTTAGGTCTTGCATTCCTCCAGCTCCTGGGACAGCCTAGTATTCTTCTCTGTAAGAACTTGCACATTAAAGATGATCCTTAAATCAGTTCTGCTAACTGTTTCAAGTCTCAGGGGCTACTGATACATATAAATCGCCAGATTTACTTACTCGTACATCCTTTACATACTGATCCGTGGCTCTGGCTAGACCATCTTGAGCAGCGTGAAGGTACGCCTCTCCGTAATTAAAGGCATCAAATGCCTCTGGTGAGAAACAAGCGTCTCGGAGTACGGCTTGACGGCGCCTATGATTCATGGCGCTTTCCACTTCTGAGTTAGTAGCGGATAATCTATCCGCATCCTCTGTAGGGGTATTATCCGGCGCCTGCCCCATATCGGCTTCCGCCTCTATGTCCGGTCCTGGAGCCCGACTGGTGGAGGCGTGATCAACAACATCACCGGACATATTTCGGCGAGCATTTTTTCTATTAAAGAAACATGGGTGTCATTACATTTTGAGAAAGACGACAACCATAGAGCGGGGTTTTTATACCTTTGCGCCGGCGTCTCTGTCCTGACCGCCTTTCTTTTTGGCCTACCCGACCTCGACGCCTCTTGTTGGCGAGTTGCTGCGGGTTCGGCAGGGCGTCCCGAATGCCTTCCCTGTAAAAAATTCCATGCGAATATGGTGGGTGAAGTGTTTAAAAGGGGATCCTATTTTTTGGAGTTGGGATTTTTTGGTTTTTCTTACGTGCGATGCCGGGAGCAGTCCAGGATAGTCGGCCGTAATGGCCACCATGGCATCGTCGCAGCTTAACTGATAGAACTGCCGGTCTATCAGCTCCACGGAGATAACCGGATCTTCTTCAAGTCTTGAGTCGAGGGCCCGGTCAGGGTCCTCCGGTTGTGGAGAAGGGCTGCTGACCTCCTTTATGGCTTTTCGCAGTTCCTGCCGCAAATTGGCAAGGTGAATACTTACGACAAAGGATGCGGGAAAATGGAAGTAAGGGGATATAGCTTACCCAGCTTGGAGGATTGTACATGGAGAATCCATCCCGTGGCTTGATGCGGGTGAACTCCTCCTCCTCTCCCTTGAACAATTTGGACAGAATTTTGGCTAACGCGGCAGCATCGCCCGGACCCTTACGCCCGTAGCGGGTGGCGTCATCCGCCCCATTGAAACACCACAAGGGGTGCCCACGATATTGAAGTGGTTGCACTTCCCACATTATGCAAATCGACATAACTTCGGTTATTGTCAATCCTGACTGAGCCAGTGCCTTAATCCGGTTCATCAGATAGAGGAATTCTCTGTTGTCTTCCACCTAGGGGCTCCGTGGGCACCGACTTCGGCGCTTCTTCAGAGAAGCATTGTTGAACTCAGGAAGACCCCGCCGAACAGGGTCTGAAAGGGGAACGTCCTCCATATAAAACCATTCTGAAGGCCAGTCTTCAGATGACTTCTTCGGGGTACCGGACAGGTATCTGGTATCGGTGATGCGCCATACTTCGGCTCCGCCCACTTGATAAAGTGATTCCCTCTATGTGCGAGGGACGAGGCAAAATAGCCTTTTCCACAGCTCGAAGTGAGCCTCGCAGCCCAGGAACAACTCGCAGAGAGCAACGTAGCCGGCGATATGTAGAATGGAGGCAGGGGTGAAATTGTGTAATTGGAGGCCGTAGAACTCCAGGCGCCCGCGGAGGAATAGATGAATTGGAAATCCGAGTCCTCTTAATAAGTAAGGAACAAGGCAGACCCGTTCCCCCTTGGAGGGACAGGGAAAGCTCTCCGCTTGCTCCCCGCCATTGTAGGTGGCAAGCCTGGCTCGAACGGGTACCATATACGCCGGAGGGAGAAATCCCTTGGTCTGCAGTTCGACCAATCGACTGTGTGGGACTGAATACCTCTCCCAATCACCGAGCTTAGGGCTACGGGGGTGGGAGGAGGAGCTGCGGAGGTCGGCCATGCTGGAATGGATCTTTCCGGAACGCGCTCTGATGGATTCTCGCTGAGAGGAAGATGGTGTGGATCGGATCTAAGAATCCCTATCCCTTTAACAAACAATTTATTTATTTGGCTAGGGGGGCAAATGTAAAAATGCCCTGGCACCTCGTATTCGTTCGATGCATGAGAGATAGCCCTTATTGGGCACATAAGCCAAGAGGATCAACATTTATGGGGCCGGATACTACTTACAAACACCTGGAAATTGGAGAAGAACCCGCCTTGCAATGCCGAAGACGATACTGCGCGGCAGACTCATCGTCATTGAAGCCTGGTTCGGGGGCTACTGAGGGAGTCCTGGATTAGGGGGTCTCTAGACTGCCGGACTATATCCTTTGTCCGGACTGTTGGACTATGAAGATACAAGATTGAAGACTTCGTCTCGTGTCCGGATGGGACTCTACTTGGCGTGGAAGGCAAGCTAGGCAATACAGATATGTATATCTCCTCCTTTGTAACCGACCTTGTGTAACCCTAGCCCTTTCCGGTATATATATATATATATATATATATATATATATATATATATATATATATATATATATATATATATATATATATATATATATATATATATATATATATATATATATATAAACCAGAGGGTTTTAGTCCGTAGGACAACAGAAAATCATACCATAGGCTAGCTTCTAGGGTTTAGCCTCTCCGATCTCGTGGTAGATCTACTCTTGTATTACCCATATCATCAATATTAATTGAGCAGGACGTAGGGTTTTACCTCCATCAAGAGGGCCCGAACCTGGGTAAAACATCATGTCCCCTGCCTCCTGTTACCATCCGCCTTAGACGCACAGTTCGGGACCCCTACCCGAGATCCGCCGGTTTTGATACCGACAGTCAAATTCAACCGAACATAGATTATCAGTGGTAAATTGCCGAGCAGAAATTAGATTCTTTACAATACGTGGAGTAACAAGGACATCACGAAGAGTCAGACTACGAGTGGAATCAGAAGTAGGAAGGAAAAGATGACCGGAGTTGGTGACAGGGATGGAGGAACCGTCACCAACAATAACATGCTTATGAGGAGGATTGGAGGAGAGTGAGTTGAGGTTACCAGCGTCCGAAGACATATGAGCAGAAGCTCCTGTGTCCATGTGCCAGTCTGTTGGCGCGTGGAGGCTCATGGTGTTGAAGTAGCTCGCAAGGGCGGATGGATCCCATGTCGGGGCGGATGCAGCGCCGTATGGAGGGTAGCCGGGATAGGAGGCCGTCGCATGCTGGAGCGGTGCAGGTGGCGGTGCAGGCAGCGCCATGTAACCCTGGGCAGGAGTGCGACGCACCGGGGCTGGGGGCCGTGGCCCTAGGAGACCGGCAGGGTTGCCATACCCAGCCGGGGAGTAGGTGGTCGCGCCGTATCCACCACCGACTATGGGGTACATGTGGATGGCCCCGGTCCAGGGGTTCCGCGGGCTCGGGAAAGGAGGGGCACCGCCGCCACCGTTCTTCTTCTTCTTGCCCTTGTACTTGCCGGTGCCGTGGGGGTAGGTCGGTGGAGCGCCATAGCCGGAGTTACCGGCCTGAGTGTACTACACGGGAGGGGCAGGGGCGCCGCGAGGGTGACCTCCAGTTGATGGAGCAGAGTAGAAAGCTATTGGGGAGGACGAGCGCGCGTTGGACAGCTTGAGCTCCTAGAGAAGGAACATGTTCCTGAACTGAAGGAAGGTAGGGAACAGCGTCAAGAGCGGCACGAGGGAAGCCACACCCTCGTACTTCTCGTCAAGTCCCTTGATGGTGTTCCAGACGAGTGCGTCATCGCTGACCGCGGCACCCATGTCCGCGAGAGCATCCGCGGTTGTCTTCTGCTCGAGGCAGTAGGCAGTGATGGTCTTGTCGCCTTGCTCGATGTTGCGGAATTTTTGACCGAGGTAGCCAGCACGCGCCTGCTGGTTGTCGCGGAAGAGGGCGGTGATGCTCGTCAGGACAGCATAGGCCGTGGTCGTCTCCTCCATGACCATGTCTTGGATGTCGGCGGCGATAGACCCGTACAACCAAGAGAGGACGGTGGAGTCCAGTCGCAGCCATTCTGCATCGACCGGAGGGGCCGCCGTGATGAGGTGATCAGCAAGGGCATACTTGGTCACGGCGACGGTGAGGAAGTTGCGCCACTTGGTGAAGTTGGAGGCCTTGAGATCAAGCGTGACGGGGATCAGAGACTTGACGCTTTGGATGGCCGTGGCCTGCGCCAGAGAGTAGCGAGGGGGTTGGTGCCGTCATCGGACATGGCGGCGGAAGGAGAGGTGTGGCGGTGTGGGCGGGTTGGAACCCTAGGGCGCCGGCGGTAGTAGAGAGGTGTGAAAGCATGAAGTTGGGAGGAACGCAGAGCTGATACCATGAAAGACGAGATTGATTGACCACACAATCATGGGTTTCCTGTTGTCTCATATTAATAGAAGAGTTTACAAGACCTACATGGAAACTATAAATATGTTAAACATTGTAAGCATATACGGTAGAGTATATAAACCGTATATGTGCTGTATTCGTATGAGTGTATAGGCGTGCGTGTTGTATTCTATTGGGACTCTGAGATATGATCATATCAGGTTGTTAGCTGACTTGTAGATCAATCCGAGCCCAACTAACTTTGTATCTATCATGGCTTTGGCCCTATATTAACACGCACGCGTCCCTGCAACGAGCATATGCTTAACCCTAGTTTTCACATGGTATACAGAGCCATCCTTTTCCATCGCATCTAGATGTTGACCTCCTCCTCAGCTGTCGCCATGGCCACGCCCTCCATCGCCTCCCTTGGTCACACCATCACCGAGAAATTAACCCGAGAGAACTTTCTGGTGTGGAAGGCGCAGGTCTTGCCACACATCAAGGGGGTGGGGTTGATGGGCTATCTGGACGGCTCGATCAAGGAGCTGTTGGGGATCGTAGCAGAAATTTAAAATTTTCTATGCATCACCAAGATCAATCTATGGAGTAATCTAGCAAAGAGGGGAAGGAGAGTGCATCTACATACCCTTGTAGATTGCTAAGCGGAAGCGTTGCAAGAACGCGGATGAAGGAGTCATACTCGCAGCGATTCAGATCGCGGTTGATTCCGATCTAAGCGCCGAACAACGGCGCCTCTGCGTTCAACACACGTGCAGCCTGGTGACGTCTCCCACGCCTTGATCCAGCAAGGGGAGAAGGAGAGGTTGGGGAAGACTCCGTACAGTAGCAGCACGACGGCGTGGTGGTGGTCGAGGAGCGCGGAACTCCAGCAGGGCTTCGCCAAGCACTACGAGAGACGAGGAGGGAGAGAGGTAGGGCTGCGCCAAGAGGGAGATGATCTCGTGTGTCTTGCAGCCCCCAATACCTCAAGTATATATAGGGGAAGGGGAGGGGCTGCGCCCCCATCTAGGATTCCCTCCCTAGGGGTGGCGGCAGCCCCAAAACCCATCTAGGGTGGCGGCCAAGGGGGGAGAGAGGGGGGCGCACCTAGGGTGGGCCTTAAGGCCCATCTGGACCCAGGGTTTGCCCCTCCCACTCTCCCTTGCGCCTTGGGCCTTGGTGGGGGCGCGCACCAGCCCACCTGGGGCTGGTCCCCTCCCACACTTGGCCCACGCAGCCTTCTAGGGCTGGTGGCACCACCTGGTGGACCCCCGGGACCCTCCCGGTGGTCCCGGTACGTTACCGATAGCACCCGTAACTTTTCCGGTGACCAAAACGGGACTTCCCATATATAAATCTTTACCTCCGGACCATTCCGGAACTCCTCGTGACGTCCAGGATCTCATCCGGGACTCCAAACAACATTAGATAACCGCACACATACTTTCCCTATAACCCTAGCGTCATCGAACCTTAAGTGTGTAGACCCTACGGGCTCGGGAGTCATGCAGACATGGCCGAGACAACTCTCCGGTCAATAACCAACAGCGGGATCTGGATACCCATGTTGGCTCCCACATGCTCCACTATGATCTCATCGGATGAACCACAATGTCAAGGATTCAATCAACCCCGTATACAATTCCCTTTGTCTATCGGTACGATACTTGCCCGAGATTCGATCCTCGGTATCCCGATACCTTGTTCAATCTCGTTACCGGCAAGTCTCTTTACTCGTTCCATAACACATCATCCCGTGATCAACTCCTTGGTCACACTGTGCACATTATGATGATGTCCTACCGAGTGGGCCCAGAGATACCTCTCCGTTACACGGAGTGACAAATCCCAGTCTCGATTCGTGCCAACCCAACAGACACTTTCGTAGATACCCGTAGTGCACCTTTATAGCCACCTAGTTACATTCTGACATTTGGCACACCCAAAGCACTCCTACGGTATCCGGGAGTTGCACAATCTCATGGTCTAAGGAAATGATACTTGACATTAGAAAAGCTTTAGCATATGAACTACACGATCTTGTGCTAGGCTTAGGATTGGGTCTTGTCCATCACATTATTCTCCTAATGATGTGATCCCGTTATCAACGACATCCAATGTCTGTCCATGGTCAGGAAACCGTAACCATCTATTGATCAACGAGCTAGTCAACTAGAGGCTTACTAGGGACATGGTGTTGTCTATGTATCCACACATGTATATGAGTTTCCTATCAATACAATTCTAGCATGGATAATAAACGATTATCATGAACAATGAAATATAATAATAACTAATTTATTATTGCCTCTAGGGCATATTTCCAACAAGAGCCAGCCGCCGTGCTCTACACCAAGAAGGACGTCGCCGGCAAGGAGACCACGTCCTCGCCAAATCCTGAGCATGCTGTGTGGGTTACTCAGGACCAGCAAATCCTCACGTTTTTGATCTCATCTCTCTCTCCTGAGGTCTTACTGCAGGTCAGGTCCCACACCACCACCGCATCGATCTGGAACGCCCTGCTGCAAAGCTTCTCCTCGCAGTCAAGGGCTAGGGTTATCCAGCTCCGCTCGGCCATCGAGCACACCCGCAAAGGGGACATGTCTGCCGCGGCCTACTACACCAAGATGGTGAGCATTGCCGACGAGCTGGCAGCTGCAGGCAAGCCCCTGGATGAAGACAACATCGTCGACCACATTCTGCAAGGCCTCCTCCACGACCCCGACTACAGCGGCTTCGTCTCGGCTATCTCCACCCGCACCGCCACCGAGCAGCCGATCAGCCTCAGCGAGCTCTTCTCCCTGCTGCTGTCGGCTGAAGCTCGCATCGCCGCCCAAAACACCACTCTCCACTCCGCAAATCTGGCAGAAAGGGGTGGAGGCTGCGGCAACTCAAGGGGCGGCGGCAACGGTGGAAGTGGCTCCCGCGGCTACACCAACAACAACGCGGGCGCCCACTACCCTGACAACCACGGTGGCGGCGGCTTTGGAGGTGGTCCGCGGCAAGGTGGTGACCGTGGTGACCGCGAACGCGAGAAGTGCCAGATTTGCAAGCTTGAAGGGCATGGCGCATGGCGCCGCAAGAAGCACTACAATCGCAACTTCAACAACAACGTCTGCAACCCCGCAGGAGGCGGTGGTGGCGGAGGACGTGGTGGTGGTGGAGGACACCGCTCGACCAACGCTGCCCACGCCTATGGCGTTGATACCAATTGGTATCTTGACACTGGTGCAACTGATCACGTGACGGGAGAACTGGAGAAACTCGCGGTTCACGACCGCTACACCGGCACAGAGGAAATCCACACTGCGAGTGGTCAAGGTATGGACATTGCTCACATTGGTCATTTAGTTCTTACTACCCCTCACGGCTCCTTGAATCTAAATAATATCATCCACGCTCCTCAAGCCGACCAAAGCCTACTTTCTGCCTATAAACTTATCAAAGATAACAATGCTTTCTTGGAAGTTTACCCCGATTTTTTTTGTTAAGGATCGGGCCACTCGGAGAACCGTGCTTCAAAACAGGACTAGGGGTCGCCTGTTTCCTGTCTCTGGCCGCCATGATGCCCCTCCTCGACAAGCTCTCAGTGTGGTCAAGCCATCCACCTCAAGATGGCACAAACGCCTAGGGCATCCTTCTTTTCCAGTGGTCCAGAAAATTCTTCGAGATTCTAGTCTTCCAGTATCAAATAAGCAAGATCATCTTCTTGTGTGTGATTCGTGTCAGATGGCCAAGAGCCATGAACTTCCATATTCTCGCTCTACTAGTGAATCAAAGGCTTCTTTAGAGATAGTTTTTTCCAGATGTTAGGGGTCCTGGACCCATTTCTGGTGGCAGACAAAAATATTATGTCACTTTCATTGATGATTTTAGTAAGTTCAGTTGGATCTATTTGCTTAAGAATAAATCTGATGTGTTTGCAAAGTTTAATCTCTTTCAACAACATGTTGAACGTCTTTTTGATCGCAAAATTCTTGCCATGCAAACGAACTGGGGAGGTGAATACCAAAAACTTCATTCATTTTTTGAGCGCATAGGTATCACTCACCATGTCTCCTGTCCACATGCTCATCAGCAAAACGGATCCGCTGAACGTAAACACCGCCATATCATGGAGGTTGGTCTCTCCCTCCTTGCTCAAGCTTATATGCCTCTAAAATTTTGGGACGAGGCGTTTCTCACGGACGTGTACCTCATAAATCGTGTTCCTAGTAAAGTCGTCAATAATCAGACTCCTCTTGAGCGTCTTTTTGGCACTAAACCAAACTACACCTTCCTCCACATATTTGGTTGTGCCATCTGGCCTAACCTTTGTCCATTCAATAAACATAAGCTTGAGTTTCGCTCAAAATAGTGTGTGTTTCTTGGGTACAGTAGTCTTCACAAAGGTTACACGTGTTTGGATGTTGCCACGGGTCGTATCTATGTCTCCCGTGATGTGGTTTTCGATGAGCAAATTTTTCCCTTTGCAAAACTTCACCCTAACGCTGGCGGACAACTTCGTAAAGAACTTGTTCTTCGTCCCTCTCATCTTCTGCCATCACTCAACTTTGCTCTTGGGGGCGTAGAAGATGCTGATGATCATGTGTCCATGGCCCATAACTCCTTTGATCAAAACTCTGATGAAAGTGTGCAGGAAAACAGTGCAAACATGGAAGAAAATCTCCATGATTTTATGCAGGCCATGGAGTCCTCTTTTTCAGTCACAGAAGATCCGTCTGCTGATCCCGGAGTAGATCAGGGTGGGATCCCCTCGAGATCTGCTGGCGCAGGCGCGTCAGGAGGATCCCCTGCGGGATCTGCGCCGCAGTCCCACCTGCGGCCTGTCGCGGGACCAGGCGGGTCCCCCCCTGCATGGCGTCGGCCAGTCACGAGCCGCGCCTGTGAATCCGTGGAGCGCGCCTGTTGCGGGACCAGGTGGGTCCCCCTGCATGGTGCTAGTCGGCCACGGGTCACGCCTGTGACGGGACCAGGCGGGTCCCTACCCGACCGGCCTTCCTCGGGAACGAGCGCGCCTGCTGGATTGGGCGATTCCGCCTCGTTACCTGATGCGTCGCTGGCGGCAACAAGGGGCAGTTCCGGAGAGGCTGGCGCGCGCGTCGACGCTGATCGCGCTGAGCCAACACAGGAGCTCCACCAGGAGTTCTCGGGAGGATTTTCTGCGGATTTTGGATCCGCTGTGTCTTCTTCTTCAAATCGCCTCCAACAACATGTCTCACGTCCAGCTCCGTCTCCTCCTCCGTGGTCTCATACCAGGTCACAGAGTGGTATTATCAAGCCTAAGCTTTATAAAGATGGTTGTGTCCGCTGGGGTTCTTTTTGTGCCACAGGTGAACCGCAAAATTTGGGAGAAGCCCTTGGAGAACGTCGGTGGAAGGAGGCCATGGATGAGGAATATGATGCTCTTATAAAGAACAAAACATGGCGTTTGGTGCCTCCAGTCAAGGGGAGGAATGTCATTGACTGTAAGTGGGTCTACAAGGTCAAGTAGAAATCTGACAGTACTGTTGATAGGTATAAGGCACACTTGGTTGCAAAAGGGTCTAAGCAAAGGTATGGAATTGACTACAGGGACATGTTTAATCCTGTAGTCAAAGCTGAAGGAAATATGCCCTAGAGGCAATAATAAATTTATTATTTATTTCCTTATATCATGATAAATGTTTATTATTCATGCTAGAATTGTATTAACCGGAAACATAATACATGTGTGAATACATAGACAAACAGAGTGTCACTAGTATGCCTCTACTTGACTAGCTCATTGATCAAAGATGGTTATGTTTCCTAACCATAGACATGAGTTGTCATTTGATTAACGGGATCACATCATTAGGAGAATGATGTGATTGACTTGACCCATTCGGTTAGCTTAGCACTTGATCGTTTAGTTTGTTGCTATTTCTTTCTTCATGACTTATACATGTTCCTATGACTATGAGATTATGCAACTCCCGTTTACCGGAGGAACACTTTGTGTGCTACCAAATGTCACAACGTAACTGGGTGATTATAAAGGTGCTCTACAGGTGTCTCCAAAGGTACTTGTTGGGTTGGCGTATTTCGAGATTAGGATTTGTCACTCCGATTGTCGGAGAGGTATTTCTAGGCCCTCTCAGTAATGCACATCACCTAAGCCTTGCAAGCATTGCAACTAATGAGTTAGTTGTGAGATGATGTATTATGGAGCGAGTAAAGAGACTTGCCGGTAACGAGATTGAACTAGGTATTGAGATACCGACGATCGAATCTTAGGCAAGTAACATACCGATGACAAAGGGAACAACGTATGTTGTTATGCGGTCTGACCGATAAAGATCTTCGTAGAATATGTAGGAGCCAATATGGGCATCCAGGTCCCGCTATTGGTTATTGACCAGAGAGGTGTCTCGGTCATGTCTACATAGTTCTCGAACCCGTAGGGTCCGCATGCTTAACGTTCGTTGACGATATAGTACTATATGAGTTATGTATGTTGATGACCGAATGTTGTTCGGAGTCCGGGATGAGATCACGGACATGACGAGGAACTACGGAATGGTCCGGAGATAAAGTTTGATATATGGGATAGTAGTGTTTGATCTCCGGAAGGGTTCCGGAATTCACCGGAAAGGGTTCCGGATGTTTCCCGAAATGTTTGGGCACGAGAACACTTTATCTGGGCCAAAGGGGAAAGCCCATGAGGCTTTTGGAAAGTGCAAAAGGAAGTTTTGTGGAGACCAGAGGCTAGACGCCAGGAACCCTGGCGTCTAGGGGGTAGACGCTGGGAACCCTGGCGTCTAGCCCTGGAGTCCGAGAAGGACTCTTGCCTTTCGGGTGAAACCGACTTTGAGGAGGCTTTTACTCCAAGTTTCGACCCCAGGGCTCAACATATAAATAGAGGGGTAGGGCTAGCACCAAAGACATATCAAGAAACACCAAGCCGTGTGCCGGCAACCCCGTCCCCTCTAGTTTATCCTCCGTCATGGTTTTCGTAGTGCTTAGGCGAAGCCCTGCGGAGATTGTTCTTCACCAACACCGTCACCACACCGTCGTGCTGCCGGAACTCATCTACTACTTTGCCCCTCTTGCTGGATCGAGAAGGCTAGGACGTCAGCGAGCCGAACGTGTGCAGAACTCGGAGGTGTCGTGCTTTCGGCACTTGGATCGGTCGGACTTGAAGACGTACGACTACATCAACCGCGTTGATATAACGCTTCAGCGAATGGTCTATGAGGGTACGTAGACAACACTCTCCCCTCTCGTTGCTATGCATCACCATGATCTTGCGTGTGCGTTGGAATTTTTTTGAAATTACTACGTGTTGGGGAACGTAGTAATTTCAAAATTTTCCCACGCACACACAAGATCATGGTGATGCATAGCAATGAGAGGGGAGAGTGTGATCTACATACCCTCGTAGACCGACAGCGGAAGCGTTATGACAACGCGGTTGATGTAGTCGTACGTCTTCACGGCCCGACCGATCAAGCACCGAAACTACGGCACCTCCGAGTTTTAGCACACGTTCAGCTCGATGATGATCCCCGGACTCCGATCCAGCAAAGTGTCGGGGAAGAGTTCCGTCAGCACGACGGCGTGGTTACGATCTTGATGTTTTACCGTCGTAGGGCTTCACCTAAGCACCGCTACAATATTATCGAGGAGTATGGTGGAGGGGGGCATCACACACGGCTAAGAGAATGATCATGAAGATCAACTTGTGTGTCTAGGGGTGCCCCCTGCCCCCGTATATAAAGGAGCAAGGGGAGGAGGCTGGCCGGCCCTAGGGCGCGCCAAGGAGGAGGAGTCCTCCTCCTAGTTGGAGTAGGACTCCCCTCTTTCCTACTCCTACTAGGAGGGGGAAAGGAAGGGGGAGAGGGAGAAGGAAAGGGGGGCGCCGCCCCCCTCTCCTAGTCCAATTTGGACCAGAGGGGAAGGGGGCACGCGGCCCACCCTGGCCACCCCTCTCTCTCCACTAGGGCCCATAAGGCCGATTACTTCTCCCGGGGGGTTCCGGTAACCCTCCGGCACTCCGGTTTTCTCCGAAATCATCCGGAACACTTCCGATGTCCGAATATAGCCGTCCAATATATCAATCTTTATGTCTCGACCATTTTGAGACTCCTCGTCATGTCCGTGATCATATCCGGGACTCCGAACTAACTTTGGTACATCAAAACTCATAAACTCGTAATATAACTGTCATCAAAACCTTAAGCGTGCGGACCCTACGGGTTCGAGAACAATGTAGAAATGACCGAGACATGTCTCCGGTCAATAACCAATAGCGGAACCTGGATGCTCATATTAGCTCCCACATATTCTACGAATATCTTTATCGGTCAGACCGCATAACAACATACGTTGTTCCCTTGTGTCATCGGTATGTTACTTGCCCGAGATTCGATCGTCGGTATCTCAATACCTAGTTCAATCTTGTTACCGGCAAGTCTCTTTACTCGTTCCGTAATACATCATCTCGCAACTAACTCATTAGTTGCAATGCTTGCAAGGCTTATGTGATGTGCATTACCGAGAGGGCCCAGAGATACCTCTCCGACAATCGGAGTGACAAATCCTAATCTCGAAATACACCAACCAAACATGTACCTTTGGAGACACTTGTAGAGCTCCTTTATAATCACCCAATTACGTTGTGATGTTTGGTAGCACACAAAGTGTTCCTCCGGTAAACGGGAGTTGCATAATCTCATAGTCATAGGAACATGTATAAGTCATGAAGAAAGCAATAGCAACATACTAAACGATCGAGTGCTAAGCTAACGGAATGGGTCAAGTCAATCACATCATTCTCCTAATGATGTGATCCCGTTAATCAAATAACAACTCTTTGTCTATGGTTAGGAAACATAACCATCTTTGATTAACGAGCTAGTCAAGTAGAGGCATACTAGTGACACTCTGTTTGTCTATGTATTCACACATGTATTATGTTTCCGGTTAATACAATTCTAGCATGAATAATAAACATTTATCATGAAATAAGGAAATAAATAATAACTTTATTATTGCCTCTAGGGCATATTTCCTTCACTACGTTCCCCAACAGTGGCATCCGAGCCAGGTTTTATGCGTTGATGTTATATGCACGAGTAGAACACAAGTGAGTTGTGGGCGATATAAGTCATACTGCTTACCAGCATGTCATACTTTGGTTCGGCGGTATTGTTGGATGAAGCGGCCCAGACCGACATTACGCGTACGCTTATGCGAGACTGGTTCTACCGACGTGCTTTGAACACAGGTGGCTGGCAGGTGTCAGTTTCTCCAACTTTAGTTGAACCGAGTGTGGCTATGCCCGGTCCTTGCGAAGGTTAAAACAGCACCAACTTGATAAACTATCGTTGTGGTTTTGATGCGTAGGTAAGAACGGTTCTTGCTAAGCCCGTAGCAGCCACGTAAAACTTGCAACAACAAAGTAGAGGATGTCTAACTTGTTTTTGCAGGGCATGCTGTGATGTGATATGGTCAAGACATGATGCTAAATTTTATTGTATGAGATGATCATGTTTTGTAACCGAGTTATCGGCAACTGGCAGGAGCCATATGGTTGTCGCTTTACTGTATGCAATGCAATCGCCCTGTAATGCTTTACTTTATCACTAAGCGGTAGCGATAGTCGTAGAAGCATAAGATTGGCGAGACGACAACGATGCTACGATGGAGATCAAGGTGTCGCGCCGGTGACGATGGTGATCATGACGGTGCTTCGGAGATGGAGATCACAAGCACAAGATGATGATGGCCATATCATATCACTTATATTGATTGCATGTGATGTTTATCTTTTATGCATCTTATCTTGCTTTGATTGACGTTAGCATTATAAGATGATCTCTCACTATTTCAAGATAAAAGTGTTCTCCCTGAGTATGCACCGTTTCCAAAGTTCGTCGTGTCCAGACACCATGTGATGATCGGGTGTGATAAGCTCTACGTCCATCTACAACGGGTGCAAGCCAGTTTTTGCACACGCAGAATACTCAGGTTAAACTTGATGAGCCTAGCATATGCAGATATGGCCTCGAAACACTGAGACCGAAAGGTCAAGCGTGAATCATATAGTAGATATGATCAACATATTGATGTTCACCATTGAAAGCTACTCCATTTCACGTGATGATCGGTTATGGTTTAGTTGATTTGGATCACGTGATCACTTAGAAGATTAGAGGGATGTCTTTCTAAGTGGGAGTTCTTAAGTAATATGATTAATTGAACTTAAATTTATCATGAACTTAGTCCTGGTAGTATTAGCATATCTATGTTGTAGATCAATAGCTCGCGTTTAGCTCCCCTGTTTTATTTTTGATATGTTTCTAGAGAAAACTAAGTTAAAAGATGTTAGTAGCAATGATGTAGATTGGATCCGTGATCTGAGGTTTATCCTCATTGCTGCACAAAAGAATTATGTCCTTAATGCACCGCTAGGTGACAGACCTATTGCAGGAGCAGATGCAGACGTCATGAACGTTTGGCTAGCTCAATATGATGACTACTTGATAGTTTAGTGCACCATGCTTAACAGCTTAGAATCGGGGCTTCAAAGACGTTTTTGAACGCCATGGAGCATATAAGATGTTCCAAGAGTTGAAATTGGTATTTCATTCTCATGCCCGTGTCGAGAGGTATGAGACCTCTGACAGTACTTTTCTTACAAGATGGAGGAGAATAGCTCAACCAGTGAGCATGTGCTCAGATTGTCTGAGTACTATAATTGCTTGAATCAAGTGGGAGTTAATCTTCCAGATAAGAGAGTAATTGACAAAGTTCTCTAGTCACTATCACCGAGTTACTAGAACTTAGTGATGAACTATAATATGCAAGGGATGACAAAAGTAATTCCCAAGCTCTTCGTGATGCTGAAATCGACGAAGGTAGAAATAAGAAAAGCATCAAGTGTTGATGGTTGACAAAGACCACTAGTTTCAAAAAAGGGCAAAGGGAAGAAGGGGAACTTCAAGAAGAACGGCAAGCAAGTTGCTGCTCAAGCAAAGAAGCCCAAGTCTAGACCTAAGCCTGAGACTAAGTGCTTCTACTACAAAGGGATTGGTCATTGGAAGCGGAAATGCCCTGAATGTCTAGTGGATAAGAAGGATGGAAAAGTGAACAAGGGTATATTTGATATACAGGTTATTGATGTGTACTTTACTAGTGTTTATAGAAACCCCTCGGTATTTGATACTGGTTCAGTTGCTAAGAGTAGTAACGCAAAACGGGAGTTGCAGCATAAAGAGAGACTAGTTAAGGCTGAAGTGACGATGTGTGTTTGAAGTGGTTCCAAGATTGATATGATCATCATCGCACACTCCCTATACTTTAGGGATTAGTGTTAAACCTAAATAAATGTTATTTACTGTTTGCGTTGAGCATGAATATGATTGGATCATGTTTATTGCAATACGGTTATTCATGTAAGTTAGAGAATAATTGTTGTTCTGTTTACATGAATAAAACCTTCTATGGTCATACACCCAATGAAAATGGTTTGTTGGATCTCAATCATGGTGATACACATTTTTATAATATTGAAGCCAAAAGATGCAAAGTTAATAATGATAGTGCAACTTATTTGTGGCACTGCCGGTTAGGTCATATTGGTGTAAAGCGCATGAAGAAAATCCATGCTGATGGGCTTTTGGAATCACTTGATTATGAATCAGTTGATGCTTGCGAACCATGCCTCATGGGCAAGATGACTAAAACTCTGTTCTCTGGAACAATGGAGCGAGCAATAGATTTGTTGGAAATCATACATAGTGATGTATGTGGTCCGATGAATATTGAGGCTCGCGGCAGGTATCATTATTTTCTGATCTTCACAGATGATTTGAGCAGATATGAGTATATCTACTTGATGAAACACAAGTCTGAAATATTTGAAAAGTTCAAAGAATTTCAGAGTGAAGTGGAGAATCATCGTAACAAAAATAAAAGTTTCTACGATATGATCGCAGAAGTAAAATATTTGAGTTATGAGTTTGGCCTTTAGTTAAAACAATGTGAAATAGTTTCACTACTCACGCCACCTGGAATACCACCATGTAATGGTGTGTCCGAACGTCGTAACCATACTTTATTAGATATGGTGCGATCTATGACGTCTCTTATCGATCTACCACTATTGTTTTGGGATTACGCATTAGAGACAACTGCATTCACGTTAAATAGGGCACCATCTACATCCGTTGAGACGATACCGTATGAACTATGGATTGGCAAGAAACCTAAGCTGTCGTTTCTTAAAGTTTGAGGTTGCGATGCTTATATGAAAAAGTTTTCACCTGATAAGCTCGAACCCAAATCGAAGAAGTAAATCTTCATAGGATACCCAAAATAAAATGTTGGGTACACCTTCTATCACAGATCCGAAGGCAAGATATTCATTGCTGAGAATGGATCCTTTCTAGAGAAGGAGTTTCTCTCGAAAGAAGTGAGTGGGAGGAAAGTAGAACTTGATGAGGTAACTGTACCTGCTCCCTTATTGGAAAGTAGTTCATCACAGAAATCTGTTCCTGTGACTACTACACCAATTAGTGAGGAAGCTAATGATGATGATCATGTAACTTTAGATCAAGTTACTACCGAACGTCGTAGGTAAAACAGAGTAAGATCCGCACCAGAGTGGTACGGTAATCCTGTTCTGGAGGTCATGTTACTTGACCATGACGAACCTACGAACTATGAGGAAGCGATGATGAGCCCAGATTCCACGAAATGGCTTGAGGCCATGAAATCTGAGATGAGATCCATGTATAAGAGCAAAGTATGGACTTTGATTGACTTGCCCAATGATCGGCGAGCCATTGAGATTAAATGGATCTTCAAGAGAAAGACGGACGCTGATAGTAGTGTTACCATCTACAAAGCTAGAATTGTCACAAAAAGGTTTTTGACAAGTTCAAGGTGTTGACTACGACGAGAGTTTCTCACTCGTATCTATGCTTAAGTATGTCCGAATCATGTTAGCAATTGCCGCATTTTATGAAATCTGGCAAATGGATAAACAAAACTACATTCCTTAATGGATTTATTAAAGAAGAGTTGTATATGATGCAACCAGAAAATTTTGTCAATCCTAAAGGTGCTAACAAAATATGCAAGCTCCAGCGATCCATCTATGGACTAGTGCAAGCATCTCAGAGTTGGAATATACGCTTTGATAAGTTGATCAAAGCATATAGTTTTATACAGACTTGCGGTGAAGCCTGTATTTACAAGAAAGTGAGTGGGAGCACTACAACATTTCTGATAAGTATATGTGAATGACATATTGTTGATCGGAAATAATGTAGAATTATTCTGCAAAGCATAAAGGAGTGTTTGAAAGGAGTTTTTCAAAGAAAGACCTCGGTGAAGCTGCTTACATATTGAGCATCAGGATCTATAGAGATAGATCAAGACGCTTGATAAGTTTTTCCATGAGTACATACCTTGACAAGATTTTGAAGTAGTTCAAAACGGAACAGTCAAAGAAAGAGTTCTTGCCTGTGTTAGAAGGTGTGAAACTGAGTAAGACTCAAAGCCCAACCACGACAGAATATAGAAAGAGAATGAAAGTCATTCCCTATGCCTTGGCCATAGGTTCTATAAAATATGCCATGCTGTGTACCAGATCAATTGTATACCCTACACTGTGTTTAGCAAGGGAGTACAATAGTGATCTAGGAGTAGATCACTGGACAGCGGTCAAAATTATCCTTAGTGGAATAAGGATATGTTTCTCGATTATGGAGGTGACAAAAGGTTCTCGTAAAGGGTTATGTCGATACAAGTTTTGACATTGATCCAAATGTTTCTAAGTCTCAATCTGGATACATATTGAAAGTGGGAGCAATTAGCTAGAGTAGCTCCATGGAGAGCATTGTTGACATAGAAATTTGCAAAACACGTACGGATCTGAATATGGCAGGCCCGTTGACTAAACTTCTCTCACAAGCAAAAAATGATCACACCTTAGTACTCTTTGGGTGTTAATCACATAGCGATGTAAACTAGATTATTGACTCTAGTAAACCCTTTGGGTGTTGGTCACATGTCGATGTGAACTATGGGTGTTAATCACATGGTGATATGAACTATTGGTATTAAATCACATGGTGATGTGAACTAGATTATTGACTCTAGTGCAAGTGGGACACTAAAGGAAATATGCCCTAGAGGCAATAATAAAGTTATTATTTATTTCCTTATATCATGATAAATGTTTATTATTCATGCTAGAATTATATTAACCGGAAACATAATACATGTGTGAATACATAGGCAAACAGAGTGTCACTAGTATGCCTCTACTTGACTAGCTCGTTGATCAAAGATGGTTATGTTTCCTAACCATAGACATGAGTTGTCATTTGATTAATGGGATCACATCATTAGGAGAATGATGTGATTGACTTGACCCATTCCGTTAGCTTAGCACTTGATCGTTTAGTTTGTTGCTATTGCTTTCTTCATGACTTATACATGTTCCTATGACTATGAGATTATGCAACTCCCGTTTATCGGAGGAACACTTTGCCTACTACCAAATGTCACAACGTAACTGGGTGATTATAAAGGTGATCTACAGGTGTCTCCAAAGGTACTTGTTGGGTTGGCGTATTTTGAGATTAGGATTTGTCACTCCAATTGTCGGAGAGGTATCTCTGGGCCCTCTCGGTAATGCACATCACCTAATCCTTGCAAGCATTGCAACTAATGAGTTAGTTGTGAGATGATGTATTACAGAACGAGTAAAGAGACTTGCCGGTAACGAGATTGAACTAGGTATTGAGATACCGACAATCGAATCTCGGGCAAGTAACATACCGATGACAAAGGGAACAACGCATGTTGTTATGCGATCTGGCGATAAAGATCTCCGTAGAATATGTAGGAACCAATATGGGCATCCAGGTCCCGCTATTGGTTATTGACCAGAGAGGTGTCTCGGTCATGTCTACATAGTTCTCGAACCCGTAGGGTCCGCACGCTTAACGTTCGTTGATGATATAGTACTATATGAGTTATGTATGTTGATGACCGAATGTTGTTCGGAGTCCGGGATGAGACCACGGACATGACGAGGAACTCCGGAATGGTCCGGAGATAAAGTTTGATATATGGGATAGTAGTGTTTGATCTCCGGAAGGGTTCCGGAATTCACCGGAAAGGGTTCCGGATGTTTCCCGAAATGTTTGGGCACGAGAACACTTTATCTGGGCCAAAGGGGAAAGCCCATGAGGCTTTTGGAAAGTGCAAAAGGAAGTTTTGTGGAGACCAGAGGCTAGACGCCAGGAACCCTGGCGTCTAGGGGGTAGACGCCGGGAACCCTGGCGTCTAGCCCTGGAGTCCGAGAAGGACTCTTGCCTTTCGGGTGAAACCGACTTTGAGGAGGCTTTTACTCCAAGTTTCGACCCCAGGGCTCAACATATAAATAGAGGGGTAGGGCTAGCACCATAGACATATCAAGAAACACCAAGCCGTGTGTCGGCAACCCCGTCCCCTCTAGTTTATCCTCCGTCATGGTTTTCGTAGTGCTTAGGCAAAGCCCTGCGGAGATTGTTCTTCACCAACACCGTCACCACGCTGTCGTGCTGCCGGAACTCATCTACTACTTCGCCCCTCTTGCTGGATCGAGAAGGCGAGGACGTCACCGAGCCGAACGTGTGCAGAACTCGGAGGTGCCGTGCTTTCGGTACTTGGATCGGTCGGACGTGAAGACGTACGAGTACATCAACCGCGTTGATATAACGCTTCCGCGAACGGTCTACGACGGTACGTAGACAACACTCTCCCCTCTCGTTGCTATGCATCACTGTCGGTGTCAAAACCGGCGGATCTCGGGTAGGGGGTCCCGAACTGTGCGTCTAGGCCGGATGGTAACAGGAGACAAGGGACACTTTGTTTTACCCAGGTTCGGGCCCTCTCGATGGAGGTAATACCCTACTCCTGCTTGATTAATATTGATGATATGGGTAGTACAAGAGTAGATCTACCACGAGATCAAGGAGGCTAAACCCTAGAATCTAGCCTATGGTATGATTGTTGTATATGGAGTTGATTGCCTACGGACTACAACCCTCCGGTTTATATAGACACCGGATAGGGTTAGGGTTACATGGAGTCGGTTACAATGGTAGGAGATCTTGAATATCCGCATCGCCAAGCTTGCCTTCCACGCCAAGGAAAGTCCCATCCGGACATGGGACGAAGTCTTCAATCTTGTATCTTCATAGTCAGGAGTCCGGCTGAAGGTATAGTCCGGCTACCCGAACACCCCCTAATCCAGGACTCCCTCAGTAGCCCCTGAACCAGACTTCAATGACGACGAGTCCGGCGGCAAGTTGTCTTCGGCATTGCAAGGCGGGTTCCTCCTCCAAGTCCTTCATAGAAGATTTGTAAACACCAAGAGTAGTGTCCGGTTCTGCAAAATAAGTTTCCACATATTGCCATAGAGAGAATAATATTGACACAAATCAAATATGCTGACGTATTCTGTAGTGCGCCATCACACTACAGCCAAGTCCTTTACTCGAATCGTTTTTACTTTTCCACCTCAGCATGTTTTGCGAGGCGGTTTCCTTGGCACGTCTTGTCAAAGCAGAGATCGTGTGCCCTTTTTACGGGATTCTCATCAATATGGACGTGGGTAACCCAATCGTGCCCATTAGCATGTTTTCTCGATTAAAGGCGAGTCCCAAACGGTTACGGGGAGGGCTTCTGGTATTCAACCTCTTATAAAGAGACCAAGGCCTTACTCCTTTTTCCAATCTCAAACGAGTTCGCCCATCGCCTCGAGTTCCAACACCCCAAGCTCCAGATTCCAGGCGCTTCGGACCTTCGACAATGACCGGTTCCGACCTTCAACGCCGATGGATGCCCTCCTCCGTCACGGAGGAGGACGTGCTAAAGTTGAGAGAGGCTAAGTTCTTGACCGCCGAAATTCTGCATAGGTTGCCTGCTCAAGGGCAGGCTATTCCCAGTCCCCAGCCCGATGAGAGCGTAGTGTTCATGTCTTACTTCCTTCAGGGGTTAGGCTTCCCGATGGATCCCTTCGTGAGGGGGCTGCTGTTTTACTACGGGCTGGAATTTCATGACTTAGCTCCGGAGTCCATCCTCCACATTTCCTCATTCATCGTTGTGTGCGAAGCGTTCCTCTGTGTTACCCCTCACTTCGGATTATGGCTCAAGACCTTTGGATTGGAGCCTAAGATGATCGAGGGGCGGCACGCAGAGTGGGGAGGCGCTGTCATAAGTAAGAATGCTGATGCTCCATGGCCCGAGGGCTCCTTTCAAGAAGAGCTCGGCTTATGGCAACGAGAATGGTTCTATATCACCGCTCCTAGGAGCGCCAAGTGGGCGGCGCCTCCTGCCTTTCGCTTGGGTCCCTCATCACGGCTAGCGTCATGGGTCAACAAAGGATTAGATTGGGGTTTGCCCAAAGACGTGCCCCTGTTACAGGGCCGAATTAAGGATCTCTTGGAAGGAGACCTCAGTTTGGTCAAGGTGACGCAGGTCATGCTGATTCGCCGAATATTGCCCGGCAAACGTCGCCCCCTTCGCCTGTGGGAGTTTAATCCAGAGGGACCGCGATCTCTCCAGAATTTTATGGGCGCAACGCCCGCGGAGATGTATAGAATGTTCTTCGGATCACAAGAGATGTGTCCGGATTTAACCAAGAACGCAGGCCTAAGCTGCCATTGCCTGGATACTCAAGTAAGCAACCCTGTGCCTGGACCTTCTATCCGTATAATTGTCATAAACTTGCCCCTAAAAGAGCCGTCCTTTTAAACAGGAGTGGATAGCGAAGGCGAAGCTGATCAGGTGTCCGGCTCCCCTTCCTGAAACCAGGCCGAATCCCGTGTTGGTCAGGATGCTGGAGATAATGCCTTTGGAGGGGGAGGACAAGGAAGCTATGGCCTCCTCGAAGGAGGCTGCTCCGAAGGGAGGAACCAACAATTCCTCTCCTAAGGGGAAGAAGAGAGCCGCCTCTGACGACCCGGAAACCATGGCCTCAAAACGAGGGAGAAAATCCTCGTCAGAGGGTCCGACGCCAGGGAGTTCCTTAGCCGGACTACGCCCTCAAGGGGATCAGCGCTCCAGCGAGCCGTAAGTGGAGAAAAGATTTTCCTTTTGAGGGATGAGAGAAATCCTTGATTTTATATCTGAGAAGATTAACCGAAATTTTACCTTGTAGATCGGACCTCAGCCCTTCGCAGCAGAGCTCGTCTTCGGGGGATCTTCTTCCGGAGATGATGGAGAGCGGAACGCCTCCCCCTGCCGTGCCGCCCAGCGAGGCAGGCGACCCTGAGGTGTCTTCGCGGAGGGTTTCTCCGAATCCGGCAGGGGCGGAAGATAGCTATGTGGCCCCCCGAGGCTCTCCGCGTCCGGCCTTCGAAAGAGGCCATAGGACAAGTCCGGCACCGTCTGGTGCTCGGCCGGAGGAAATAAAGATTCTGCTGGGGCGAGCTTCTATCTCAGAAGAGCACCGTGCATTGATGGGCATGGTGATTGAAAGGATTTCATCCGCAGAAAGCGGATTGCATGAGGCCGTCAAAAGTTTACTGACGGGATTTGAGGTACGTTAGATAATGTACACTTTTGTCAGTTGCGCATAAGTAAGATGCGCCCTGTGTAGATAGTAGCCCCTGAGACTCTGCGCGGTGTCAAGAAATGACGGCACGCAGAGGATTATAATCCCAGGTCTAAGATGTCTCCTTTGAATGTAGGTGGCGAGGTGTCCGAAATCAAGCCGAGCTGATGATGTGGCCAAACTAAAGCGGCAATTGGACGTGGCGGATGCCGACATCACGCTTGTCAACAAGCGGCTTGATGAGGCTCAAGGTATTTAATTCTTCGGGCGGCATCAGGTAAGAGGAGCTTCATGCCAGTGTCTTACAATGTGTGTGCTTGACGCAGATGGTACGACCGCCGTGGAGAATCTTAGGGCAGAACTTGCCCGAGCTAAGGAGCAAGCCAGAAAAAGCGATGCGGCTGCCGAGAAGGCCCTTGAAGAGTTGAGAGCCGAACAGGCTGCTCATTGCCGAAGCAAAGAAGAGGTGGCCGAGATGGCCGAGAAGTTAAAGAGCGTTGCAGACCGTTGCAAACTTCTTGAGAAAGAAGATCGGGCGAGACAGACGGATTTAGAGAAGGTCGTTGCCGATGCCAAGGATGCTCGCTCTGCGATGAGAGCTGCGAAGGAGGAGCTGCGTCAGGCTGAACAGATTGCGGCTGGAAAGCCCTTTATGCTGCGGAGGAAGTTTTGTGATCCGAAGTTTGCTCCGTTGGACCGGATGTGGAGTGTGGAGGACACCTATCTGGATTTGGCAGCAAGTGCTGCTGATGCGACCGAACACTTTCGAGATCTAAAAGATTGCGAAGTGGAAAAGCTTTTCTGGTCACAGTTCCACAATCCAGAGCGTCCACTGGCAGTGGACGATCGCCTGGCTCAATGGGCCGAGCTGAATAGATTGTTCGGACTCGCCATGAAGTACGTCATGGGTCATCTGTGGCCTGGGAGATCGGAGCCGAAGAGTTATTTTAGCTTGGTGCAGCAATTCCTTGACGTGGTGCCGCGTATTAATGCAATGAAGAGGTCAGCATGCATAGAGGGCGCAAGGATGGCTCTTGCCCGTGTTAAGACATACTGGGCAGAGATGGAGACCACCGTTGTTGCGTCCCGAGATTCGGACAAAAGCCGAGTACCTTCCGAGCACTATTTTCAGGAAGTCCTTGAAGGCGCTCGTGTAATAGAGACGCAGTGCTCGAAAGATGCTATGTTATGATAGCATATGTAATTGAAAAGTAGTATTTTGATAAACTGTAGTGGCCTTTTTTATACTTGTGCCTTCAAGTATTGTGAACACCTTCTATGCGGCCGTTTTAAGATATATATATATATATATATATATATATATATATACAGAATCTGAAAGATGGCAGTCGTTGGCTTCAGCCCCTACGCACATAGTGCGGAGGTGCTCGCAGAAGACGCATTTTCACACTTAACCCAACGTCTTGGTCCTATAAAGGAGGTGATAGCGCAGCGGGCCAGGCAACCGGACTATAATGCTTTAACACTTTCACTTAGCCATAGGAGTTTGACAATGAGACTCTTTAGGTAGCTCCTTGGTGGCAACTGCGCTCGTCCGAATTCGGGGCGCGTATGTGCCTGACCGGGAAGCGGTCCTTCGTTAAAACGGAGGAATCCGATAGATTCCGATAGGTCATCGAGTGGCTGAACAGTCTCACGCTACATCATGACAGTCAGTTTTCGGCTTTCTCTACTAAGGTGATCGCCCTGGCCGAACCGGGGGCACAATCGCAGTAGTTCTCCTGGTGCTACCTTAGACGATAGAGCGGAACGTAAGGTAGCCGAACTCAGGAGCCGGACAACCCAACATTTGACCAAAGACATGATTCGGAGCTGATGCATATAATGCCAAAACTCGCGACGCCGAACACTCCCTAAGGTGTTCGGTCTTTATGAGTGCGGGCGAAACAACACTCTTTATTAAAAAAAAGCCCCTAGTGTCCAGGTACGCGCAAAAATTCTGACGTGGCCACATGCCAAGACGCCAGCCTCCTCCTTGGTTATATTAGAAAGAAAAAACCAGGGGATGTGTAGCAACAAGAGATAGTAAAAAAGGTTTACGCAGGGTCTTAATCTAAAAAGAATCCTTTAGGACGGGTCCCTACTCCACGTCTGCGCCTGTGTCTCCGTTGTGCCGTATCCTGGACGGGCGCTGCACGACGTTCATCTGTAAAAGAGAGGAACTGAGTTGAAAACGGGTCATGCCGACAAAGCTTAGAATAAGCAAGTATAAAGTAAGATATATGAGATTGAGCTTTATTGTCTCTTATTGTACATGCGTGGAGCCCCTAGTGTGGTGGTATATGGCTTCTAGGCCTGCATCAATAATGATTTTGCACCGAACTCGTCTATCCGCGTTCGTGGTCTTGAATGACCTATTTTGAAGTTTGTTGGCCGATGAGGCCATTTTGCTGTGGGGCTGTTAAAGCGGCCGCATAGTCCTCCGCTTGGGGAGGCGCACTTTAGTGCTTCCCCTTCAAAGAGATGATGCCTCGTGGACCGGGCATCTTGAGCGTAAGAGATGCATAATGCGGTATTGCGTTAAAGCGAGCGAAAGCTTCGCGTCCCAGTAGTGCTTGATAGCGACTTGAGAACGGGACGATATAGAAGGTCAGCTTTTCGCGGCGGAGGTTATCGGCAGAGCCGAATGTGACTGTGAGCCAGAGAAAACCCGTACAATGGGTGTCCGGACCAGGTATTACCCCTTGAGAGGAGGTTCTGCTGTGGTGGATTCTTGCTGGGTTTATCCCCATGTGCTGGATTGTATCCTGATATATCAGGTTTAGTCCACTGCCGCCGTCCATAAGGACATTTAAAAACTAGAGTCCGCCAATTATTGGATCGAGTATCAAGGCAGTCCAGCCTACATTCTTGATATTCCTAGAATAATCTAGCTGATCGAAGATGATCGATTTTGACAACCAGTGGCGGGACCCTTTGGGAATGGGCCGTGTGGTGCGTACCTTTACGGGCGCCGCACGTTTTGTTATGTGAAGTGAGTTCACTGTTTTTACTTCTTGTGGGAAGTTCTTTTGTTTCCTGGTGCTCTGCTTTTGGGGTTCGTCCTCGTCTTCGCTTGGTGTGTCGAGCCCCTTGTGTTCGGCATTGAGTCTGCCGGATTGTTTGAAAACCCAACAGTCTCTGTGGGTATGGTTAGCAGGCTTCTGGGGAGTACTATGTATCTGACATATCCTGTCCAGGATTTTTTTTAGGTTGGATGGATCGTCCCTGTTATCCTGGGGGGGGGCGATTTTTCCTGATTTTGTCGTGAGCCTTTGAATCCGGCATTGACTGCCGTGCTCTTCGGATTTTTGTCCTTAGTCCAGCGATGGTCCTTGTTGCGTCACGGTTTTCCGTTTCCATCCCTAGTTTCGGATGTACTTGGGTTGCTGGGGCTGCACCTTGCCAACCAGCTGTCCTCCCCTGCACAAAAGCGGGTCATGAGGCTTGTTAGTGCGGCCATTGTTCTTGGCTTTTCGTGGCCGAGGTGTCTGGCGAGCCATTCATCTCGGACATTATGCCTGAAAGCTGCTAAGGCTTCGGCGTCCGGACAATCGACTATCTGATTCTTTTTAGTGAGGAATCTATTCCAGAACTGCCGAGCTGATTCTCCAGGTTGTTGAGTTATGTGACTAAGATCGTCTGCATCCGGGGGACGGACATAGGTCCCTTGAAAGTTTGCTCGAAAAGCATCCTCGAGCTCTTCCCAGCTTCCAATTGTGTTTTCTGGAAGGCTTTTAAGCCAATGCCGGGCTGGCCCTTTAAGCTTAAGGGGTAGATATTTTATGGCGTGGAGATCATCTCCTCTAGCCATGTGTATGTGGAGGATATAATCCTCGATCCAGACTTCAGGGTCTGTTGTTCCATCATATGCCTCTATGTTTACGGGTTTGAATCCCTCTGGGAATTCATAGTCCAGGACCTCATCGGTGAAACATAGGGGGTGTGCGGCGCCCCTGTATTTGGGTGTGCCGGATTCTGATGATGGCTTCGTAGCATTGCTTATGAGAGCTTGCTTTCTTGGCCCATAAATGGACCTGACTGGGCCATTATGCGAATCCTTAAGTGGGTCACATGCCGATTTAGGTGCGGCGTCGCTTGCCGCTTTATGGGGTCGTCTATCCGACCGTGTGGCTTTTTCATTTTTTGAATGCGGGGGCTCTAGGGCCTCTTCGTTGAATTCAGGCAGTAGCTTTCTTTTTGGATAGCTTTTAGTGCGGCGACTGCCGCCGTACTTATCTATGGTATTGATTACTTTGCTCCATCTAATCCGGAGTGCATCTTCCGCTGTTTTTAGCTTCCGCTTTTGCTTTTTTAGGCTGCGTGCAGTTGCAATGAGTCTCTCGTGGAGATTCTTCTGCTCCATAGGTTTATTCGGTGTGAGGTTGTCTGGAATGCCGTTTTCGCCGGAGGAGGGAAGTTCGGTTTCTCTATCCGTGTTTCCCTGTTCGGACGGTTGCTCTAAGGCCTTCTTGTCGTCTACCGGCTCGTCCTGCTCTATGGCTAGGTTTTTGTTGAGGCGGGGCTTGGGTCTGTGTTTACGCCGACGCTTTGATTGCTTTTCAAGGGGTCGATCTCCCGTCCCATCCCCTTTTTCCTCGTTGTTGCTTCCTTTAGGGGTATCCACCATGTACACATCGTGGGATAAGGTGGCTGTCCAATGCCCTATGCGCGTTGGTTCGTCGGTATCTCCTGCATCGTCATCCATGCTGTCGATGTCTCCGGAGTCGCAGTTGAGCACGTCGTTTAAATTGTCGACAGTGGCTACCAAGTGGGTGGTGGGTGGGCTTTGAATTTCTTCATCGTCCGTATGCCATCCTCGCTGACCGTAATCCGGCCAGGGCTCTCCTGATAAAGAGAGAGACTTTAGAGAATTCAGGATGTCGCCGAAGGGCGAGTGCTGAAAGATGTCCGCGGCGGTGAACTCCATTATTGGCGCCCAATCGGGTTCGATCGGTAGGGACGTGAGGGGTTCGGAGTTTGGAGAGGAATCCGGCTCCTTGGAGTCACGGGCCGTGCAGAGTGCGGGGCTGGCGTTTGGCTTGATCGCCTTTGAGATTACAGCCCCCGAGGTGACGTCCAACCGCTCACCCTCGATTGGCGCAGCTGGCTCCGAATTAAGGGTCAGAGCCGGTGCGTTTGCGGCCTCTAGGGTATTGTTCGGCGACAAAGCTAGATCATGCCCCACGAGACAGTGCGGCGCGCTTGGCTGTGGCTCGAATCCGTCGAAGATCAAATCTCCACGGATGTCTGCCGTGTAGTTTAGGCTTCCAAACCTGATTTGATGGCCAGGGGCGTAGCTTTCGATCTGCTCCAGGTGGCCAAGTGAATTGGCCCGCAGTGCGAAGCCGCCGAAGACGAAGATCTGTCCGGGGAGAAAAATCTCACCCTGGACCGCATCATCGTTGATGATCAAAGGAGCCATCGGGCCTAAAGGCGACGACACAGAGGAACTCTCAATGAAAGCACCAATGTCGGTGTCAAAATCGGCGAATCTCGGGTAGGGGGTCCCGAACTGTGCGTCTAGGCCGGATGGTAACAGGAGACAGGGGACACTTTGTTTTACCCAGGTTCGGGCCCTCTCGATGGAGGTAATACCCTACTCTGCTTGATTAATATTGATGATATGGGTAGTACAAGAGTATATCTACCACGAGATCAAGGAGGCTAAACCCTAGAAGCTAGCCTATGGTATGATTGTTGTATATGGAGTTGATTGCCTACGGACTACAACCCTCCGGTTTATATAGACACCGGATAGGGTTAGGGTTACACAGAGTCGGTTACATTGGTAGGAGATCTTGAATATCCGCATCGCCAAGCTTGCCTTCCACGCCAAGGAAAGTCCCATCTGGACACGGGACGAAGTCTTCAATCTTGTATCTTCATAGTCCAGGAGTCTGGCTGAAGGTATAGTCCGGCTACCCGAACACCCCCTAATCCAGGACTCCCTCAATCACCATGATCTTGCGTGTGCGTAGGAATTTTTTTGAAATTATTACGTTCCCCAACAAAAGAAGCCACTATCAGATTAATCCTCTCAATTGCAGTGTCTAGAAACTGGTGCATTCGACAACTAGATGTAAAGAACGCGTTCTTGCACGGTGTTCTGGAAGAGGAAGTGTTCATGAAACAACCTCCTGGGTATGAAAGCTTAAAGTTTCCACGTCACGTTTGCAAACTTGATAAGACAATGTATGGATTAAAACAGGCACCTAGAGCTTGGTATTCTCAACTATCGTCAAAGTTACAATCTCTAGGGTTCTCTCCTTCAAAGGGGGACACCTCATTATTCTTTTATCATCGGCATAGGATTACCATTTTTATGCTCATTTATGTTGATGATATTTTGGTTACAAGCTCTTCACCTAATGCTGTTGAAGCCCTTCTTAAGGACTTGGGCAAGGAGTTTGCACTTAAGGATCTTGGAAGTCTTCACTTCTTCCTTGGAATCGAGGTAAAACCTGTTAAAGAAGGGATTGTGCTGTCACAAGGAAAATATGTGCAAGAAATACTTCAGAAAGTAGGCATGAAGGGTTGCAAGTCTTCATCCACGCCTCTGTCTACTTCTGAAAAACTATCTCTGTATGATGGAGAAGCACTTGGGGCAGAGGATGTAACCAGGTATAGGAGCACTGTAGGAGCACTTCAATACTTGACTTTGACTAGGCCGGATATTTCTTATTCAGTAAACAAAGTTTGTCAGTTCTTACATGCTCCTACTAGTGTGCATTGGACAACAGTTAAGAGGATACTTCGATATCTTCAAGGAACCAAGGGTCATGGCCTCAAACTTGGTAAGTCAGATTCAATGCTAGTAAGTGCTTTCTCAGATGCAGATTGGGCAGACTGCCCTGATGACAGAAGATCAACAGGAGGCTTTGCGGTATTTCTTGGAGGTAATTTGGTGTCTTGGTGTGCTCGCAAGCAACCCATTGTTTCCAGGTCAAGCACAGAGGCTGAGTATAAGGCTCTAGCCAACGCCACTGCAGAGATTGTTTGGGTTCAGAATCTGCTGACAGAATTGGGTGTTTATCATCCAAAGGCTACATCACTTTGGTGTGATAATCTAGGTGCCACATATTTGTCTGCTAATCCTATTTTTCATGCCAGGACTAAACACATTGAAATAGATTATCACTTTGTTCGCGAAAGGGTGGCAGATAAGTTGTTGAATATTAGGTTCATACCTACTGGAGATCAAGTTGCAGATGGATTTACTAAGCCTCTTACTCTTAAGCAGCTTGAGGCCTTTAGACGCAATCTCAACTTGGATATTTGTGATTGAGGGGGAGTGTTAAACATTGTAAGCATATACGATAGAGTACATAAACTGTATATGTGCTGTATTCGTATGAGTGTATAGGCGTGCGTGTTGTATTCTGTTGGGACTCTGAGATATGATCTTATCAGGTTGTTAGCTGACTTGTAGATCAATCCGAGCCCAACTAACTCTGTATCTATCCTGGCTTCGACCCTATATTAACACGCACACGTCCCTGCAACGAGCATACGCTTAACCCTAGTTTTCACACAATACAAATCCTACCCATAATGGCCTGATTATATGGAAACATACAGGCTCCAAATATGGTAGAGTATAACCGAATATACAGGCATATTCGGTTTGCCTAACAAAGTTAACTGAAGAGAGAAACACTATAAGAGGAATTGGTAAAGGTATACTTAGACCTGACATCAAATAATTTGCAAAGCTTTGAGCTCCTAAAATATTTTCACAGGATCCTGCAATACTGTGCCATGCTACACGAGAAGTATGCTTTCTTTTCTATCATAAAGTTGTATTGTCTTATGGAAGATTTCACCTGTTTATTTTTCCAGGGGCAAACTATTGCGTGGACTTGCAGAAAAGCAAAATCCAAGTTTGTTCATGGCGATCCAGGTGAGATTCAAGTTTTGACATTTTTTTTGGAAATGCATAATTACCGACTGGGTAATGTATGTCCACCATGTTACCACAACCATGTCCTTCTGTTGCTCCTTTTCCAACTCATTGTCATAGTGATACAAGCGGAAATTGTGCGGTTTCGCTGCATCTTCTGGAGGAAGAAAAAGCTTCAAAACAATGGCTTGCAAAAGTTGCTGGAAAAGACGGTATGTGCACTAGAAACATAGTTTAGGGTGACTTCTCCACTGATACATGGCCTGACCTCTACCTTCTGAAACACAACATTCTCTTTACATCAAGAGGAGAGTCTTAGGCAAGATTATATATCTCTGAGTTAGATCACAAGGCGGTCAAAGATGCCTCTTAAAATGAAACTTTAGAGCAATTGGGTGAAATGGTGAAAGCCAATGACAGTGTTGAGAGGAAGCTATACACATCGTATAGTCTTGGCACGGATGTCCTAGGCTTGAGACATGGCTCTTCCATATTGCTTGCCACTTTACCATGGAAAGCATAAGAGTCACTCATTTCATGGCGCATGGAGATTAAGCATTACGACATTTAATACGATCAGCGACAGCTCTACTCTGGATAGTAGAACAAGCAGTAACTACTCCGATGACAGTAGGAGCTGCGATGGTAGTGGCTCTGAAAAAAAAAAGGAATTGGACATAAGGTCCAGTTGATGTAAGTAGCCAAGCATTTCGACCCAACTAACTAGGGTTGCAGTTCTGGATAATTGACTTGGATTCGGTCTTGGTTAGCCGGTAGTTGATCGCTTGTGCTTTTCCTATGATCTCTATTTAATCTTCGACTAGGTATATATAATTGACCACTTATGCTTTTCCTGTGATGGAAGTGGCGTTACTGGTGTGAGCTGACTAGTTTTTACCAGTGCTCTCTGTTTCATCAATCTTCCACCAAAGTGTACTTGGCCATTTGTGCCTTTTCTGTCATGTTTAGTGTCTCTCCTATTTCAGTGAGCAAAAAGCAAGAGGATATTTTTGCTGCCCTTTCTTGCTCGTCATTGTTTGCTAGTTGTAGGAGTAGATTAGTTATTTTGTTTGGTTTTTTAAGTTGTTTTGATATTTTTGCGGTGTAAAAGCATAATGCAAGATCAATCGGTTTCGGTAATCCAAAAAGGACCCTGTTCACGGGTGTGTCGGAGTGTACCAACAAGCCCTGGGTCGGTGGGTCCATCGATGAAGCGATGGGATGCCCAGACCTTGACAACAGGCATTATTTGGTTGGAGTCAAAAGCCGGAACTCAGCCCATGGGACAACCATTCATATGTTGTCATGTAGTTCGCCTCTCTTCTTAGCTTCATTTGGTCATTGCACTGATAGATGCAACGAGTCATCTAGCTAGTATATTAGAGATAATAGTAGATGGTGGTAAATTGTAAACTACATGTGAAGACAGTGGTGGATAA
>NC_041390.1:630306060-630338531 GCF_002162155.2 Triticum dicoccoides | reverse complement strand
TAGCAGGCCACCTATGAGGATAAATTCCAGCAAAAGTCAATGTTCAGTAATGGTGTCCCTGCCAACACTTGTGCCGTGTTGGAAGTTTATTGCTGACTAGTAAGAGGCATGCATGAATCCTCCCAGAAGCCAGAAGTTTATTGCTGACTAGTAAGACGAACCGCCTTTGTTGAAAAGAAAAAAGAAAACAGCATATTTGACCTTCCAAAAATGACACCCTCCCTTACTAGTTTTGTTGAATCAATACACTATACACATGCGTTCACTAAAAATCTCCTGTAAACATATACGACCGAGCCACCACCTCCCACTGGCTGTAAACGTACCCTCCTCGCCCACCTATCATTGCTGCCTCCCAACGCGTGAGGGCGTGACTAGAGACTCTCCAATGGTGCCGGGCTTCCTCCCCTGGGGACGTTCGGCTTTCGCGCTACCCCGCGTCATGGAAGCTCGGCCGTCTCTGCTCTTACCATTCCTCCTGCTGCTGCTCCCCCTCCTAGCCTCCAACACGGCCACCGCGGCGAGGGACGGCTGCAGCGAGGGCTGCGACCTCGCGCTGGGCTCCTACTACGTCACGCCCAACACGAACCTCTCCTACATCGCGCAGCTCTTCGGCTTCTTCAACTACCGAACGTTCGGCAAATATAACCAAGGGTACCCCAATCTCGACTTCTTGGCCGCCGGGGACCGCGTCGACGTCTACTTCTCATGCGAGTGCCTCGCACGGCCCTCCACCTACCTCGCCTCCTCCATCCCCTACAAAGTCGCCACCGGAGAAACCTACGTCAGCATCGCCAGCAACTACAACAACCTCACCACCGCCGACTGGCTGCAGGCCACCAATACCTACCCGCCCAACAGCATCCCCGACGGCGCCACCATCCAGGTCACCGTCAACTGCTCCTGCGGCGACGCCGGGATCTCCACGGATTACGGGCTCTTCCGCACATTCCCGCTCAGGGACAATGAGACGCTCGCCTCCGTCGCCACAACTTATAACTTCTCCTCGCCGGAACAGATGGACCTACTCAGGAGGTATAATCCGGGCATGGACGGTGCCACCGGGAGCGGCATCGTCTATATCCCTGCCAAAGGTACGTACCGGTTCTCTGTTCAAAATTCGTGATGAGGTTTTAGTACATGGACTATGGAATCAGAGTCCTCTTTTTCAAGATTAAAAAAAACTGTTTATGACTCTACTTGTTCGTAGTTCCAACTTATATTTCACCCGCACAAAAAACTTGCAGGCTTTACCGGATCCAAAATAATAAAAGGGGGTGGGGGCGAGAAACGCACGGTTATCGAAAATAGTTCAGAAAATTTCAAACGAATTTTGAATTCAAATTTATTTGAGCTAGGTATGGATATGTATATTATACTCATATTAGTTAACTCGCTAGTGTCGTAGTGGTAGGTGCTCCGTGCCCTTCATCGAAGGCGGAGCTGGTGCTACCGTTCAAATTAAAAAAAACAAGTTTTATTTATTTTTTGGTCAGTACCATGTTTCTGTGGGGCGGCGAGAAACGCGGTAACCGCACGGTTACGGAATTTCTTGAGCGGTAATCAAAACCCTGCTTATATTTGATATTTATCAAGGACAAAAAAATTGGAGAATGAAAAGACAACTGAATATAGACCGACCAGTATAAAATAAAAAAAGCATTGCAATAAGCTCATCCACGTGGGCAAGTGATTGTGGTGCAGCTACCACCAGCGCAGGATGGCCGGCTTCGAGCTCGGCAACGTCGCCATGGGTATGTAGGGCGAACGCACACAAGCTGTTCGAGGAAACGTTGTTGTATGAGAGAGAAAGGCAAGAAGGAGAGAGAAAAACTAGTGACACCTCAGCGGATTTCCCCCATATTTCTGGATTTGGATGAAATGTCTCTGGTTTTGAGACATGAGGGACTAAATGTCAACCGAAAAAAGATGAACGACTAGATGTCGACTTCTTGTAAATTTCTGGACCAAAAACATACTTCTCTTGTGAAATTACACATGTATACATTTATTCATGGAATTACTTTACATGTTTAATTATCATGGAAATTAGTACTTGCTACAATATACTTAAGTATTAAAAGCATAAGGAATTTGGTCAATTATCAACTGAATACATTATACTTTGTATTTATACTGGAAAGACTACCCGGATACATTGATAATTGAAATAAACTAGGTCATGAATTAGGTTACATCCTTAATAGCGACCTATGTGATTAATGGAATTCATACATGATCATGGTGGGACTCAATAGTAGAACCCATTAATAGACAAATTATATCGTGTTTGATAGTTTGATCTGAACTCTACCCAGAAACTAGATTAATAACTAGGAATCTTATCTGTGTAGGTGGACTCTTTGAAAAGACAGTGTAAGAAAGTCCCACCCCCTAGCCCCAGATGTGCAATTGTGTGGGGCACCACACAGAAAAATGCGGATGAACAGAGGGTGGACCACAAACATATATTCCCAACAAAAATATCTGAGGTCCAATAATCCTTGCGTAATTATTAATTTCGAGAAACAAGTTGAAGTGAAACCTACAATCCAATCCATTTGATGATACCAATAGTCCAATACCATGTTGTTACTGTGGTGGCGTCAAGGCTTAAAATGACTTGATGCATCATTCTTGTATGTTGGGTAGAATTGATAACGTCTTCCTAAAATATTTTACTCTGCTTATTTGGTTTCCCAGATCGCGCTGGAAGTTACCGTCCTCTTAAATCAGCAGCAGGGTAAGAGCTGTTATTTTAACTTATACTTTTATCCACTTGATTTGCTTTGGCCTTGCATGTTACGTTCCTTCTTGTGCAGTTGTGCTGATAAGTATCCTCATCTTGCGTAGTACAGCCAGACGCCTACCACATGGCATAGTTATCCACGTGGTAAGTTATTTAAAAAAACCATAAATCAAAGTTAAAAACAAAGGCAGACTTTGTCCTTTCACGAGTTAATTATTGCTCGCCGTTAAGTTATTTTTTGGGGGGAACAAAAAATGGATGTTGTCGGCTATTGTGAGAGAACTATGATGCTTATTCATATTCAACTCCCTGGAACAGGAAAAAGAGTTTCAGCAGGAGCTATAGCAGGAGGGGCTGTGGCTGGTGTAGTTGCACTAGTCTTAGGTGTCTTGTTATTCTTGTTTTATAGGCGAAGAAAGGCGAAACAGGATGTCATGCTTCCATCTTCTGGAGTATCTACCCGGCTAGGTAACAATAATTTCTGTATGGATCTCTAAACCCACAACTGAGAGTTAGTCTTATAATTTCTTTTGTAGACAAGCATTTGCATGTCCTAATTTCACTGCTTCAAGTTAATATCTGTCATTCGTTCATCTCAGCGATTTTCTGCTACAAAAATATGAGTGGATTAGGGTGGTTTGAAACCATGCTTGCCTATCTTATGAGCAATTATATTGATCTTTGTGAACAGTGGCGGAGCCAGGATTCGAGTATAGGGGGGGCCGAGTACGTATATTGATCTAATCTCGTTGGTAATTACTCGTCACTCCTATTAAAATTGTGGATCATTGGGGGGGGGCCAGGCCCCTGTTCATCCCCCCTGGCTCCGCCCCTGTTTGTGAACCTGGAAATATTGTGGAGTAAATAGAGTATGATATGAGTTATGATTATGAGTAATAGTTTGGGAGACGTCAAGTATAACCAGCGAGCTATGTCAGGGATCTATAAGTTTACTTTGGAAGATAGAGAAAGTTAGATAACCTTGAATTATGCTTCCAATTTGCCTTTCTTTTGTGTTTCCTTGAACAGGCCTTGAGTGTTACAACAGAATGTGGCTTCTACTATTACTGAATTTATTATTCTTTTTGTTCCAGACAGTACAGTATTAATGCAAAAGGTGACACCATTGACCACTCAAGCTGACGTAGCTTCACTAGCTGCTGACATTACAGTTGACAAATCAGTGGAGTTCACATACCAAGAACTTTTTAATGCTACAGAAGGCTTCAGCATAACTCATAAAATAGGACAAGGTGGTTTTGGTGCTGTGTATTATGCTGAGCTTAGAGGCGAGGTTAGTGTTTTTTTTTCAATTCAATTGCATTTCAGAAACCCACATGCCACAAACATGTACTTCATTCGAAATGACTTGCTTTGCTTCTCTTGTGTTGTGCACTGTCCAGAAAGCCGCCATTAAAAAAATGGACATGCAGGCTACTCAAGAGTTTCTTGCCGAGTTAAAGGTTTTGACACATGTTCACCATAAGAATCTGGTTCGTAAATATTTTATTTGCTCAAGTAAACGACACTGATTTTTATTGGGATGAAAATATTGATTTTCCATGGGGATGATCCCGTAAATCTTTAGCCAGGTTAATTCGTTACAATGTTCGATTTCATGCAGGTGCGCTTGATTGGTTATTGCATAGAGAGTTCTTTGTTCCTTGTCTATGAATTTATCGAGAATGGCAATTTAAGCCAACATTTGCGTGGAACTGGTAATGTTCTGCCTCTCAAAATACCGAATGTGCCATTTTCTGTTCTCTTGCTTCCGGCAAATTAATCTCTCGACGCCGTTGTATAGGTTATGAGCCTCTTTCTTGGGCTGAAAGAGTTCGGATTGCACTAGATTCAGCAAGAGGTCTTGAGTACATTCATGAGCATACCGTTCCAGTGTACATACATCGGGACATCAAATCCGCAAACATCTTGATAGACAAGAACACCGTGCAAAGGTAGGAATGATTCAAGTGTTTTTATATGTTCTGTGCTGTCCATCCTTCATGTAATGTTGTTTACGTGTATCTTCCAGGTTGCAGATTTTGGTCTGACAAAGCTTACAGAAGTTGGTGGTGCATCTTTGCAAACGCGTGTTGTTGGTACATTCGGTTACATGCCTCCAGAGTAGGTTTCCTGAACTTGTACTCTCTCTCTCTCTCTTTTTTTTTGAGGAATGAACATCTACTTTTGTCATTCCACTTACTGCAGAGTAGTTGCTGATTTTGACGAATGTTGACAATTATGGGAAATGGTGTTGGCAGATATGTTCGATACGGTGATATTTCTCGTAAGGTTGATGTGTATGCCTTTGGTGTTGTCTTGTACGAACTTATCTCAGCCAAAGATGCCATCGTCCGATCAACTGATGGATCTGCTAGTGGTTCAAGGGGACTGGTTTATCTGGTAATTGTGTTTCTAAGCTACTTCCTCCGTCCCATAATATAAGATGGTTTTTCAAGCTATGTAATAATACTTTCTGCTCTCGGCGCTTCATAAAACCACTAGGCTGGCCGCTTTTGCTTCCTTGCTGAAGTTTTTCTTTGGCTCTTTGATGACTTTTTACCATACTGATTCTTGTAGTTTGAGGAGGCCCTCACTGCACTGGATACGAAAGAAGGCCTACAGAAGCTGATTGATCCGAAGCTGGGAGACGACTATCCCATGGACGCCATTCTAATGGTTAGAAAAAACATGCTCTGGCCCTTGCTTACGTTGTTCGATTGGATAAAAATATGTTGCCTTCTGCATGTAGATGATGCACTTGGCGAACGCATGCACAGAGGAGGACCCCAAGCTGAGGCCCACGATGAGGTCCGTGGTTGTCGCGCTGATGACGCTCTCTTCCATGAGCGAGTTCTGGGATATGAAAAACCCGGGCTTGGTGAACCTCATGTCCGGGAGATAACATCCTTACCTCCCTTGACATTATACACCGGGCACATTTTCTTTCTGGCTAGATGCAAACGCGCACCATGCCGAGCCGTTTTTCTTCGGTGAAAAGCTAAAGAGGAATTTAGATAAATGTGATTAGACATGTGCATGTGTCGAAATGTTTCTCATTGTAATTAATGTGATAAAATAGTGTTTCTACATCGTGTTTCCGCCGTTTTTCTTTAATTTATATGCATCTGAAATGAAACAAATTCAGTGCAACTGAAACATCTATCTCTGCTTGCATCAAGCAACATTTCTATACATGAAAGCATATAGATGCAAGTACCAAATCCAGGGCCAGCCATAGGCTGGGCAAAAGGGGCGACCGCCGCGGGCCCAAGAGGGGAGAGCCACTATACAAGTATAGATTATACATCTGAAAGATTATTAAACAGATAAAATAGAGCCTCAATTTGCAGCTGGTGGTCATGTCAGCGACACATCCGGTTAGATTTGTTTTGACCGGTGCAGCCAACGGTGGTGGTCATCTCTTCCGTCAAAGGTGGCCAGCCTGCGGCTGGGTGGTCGGATCTCGAGATTCGTCATCTAGTCCCAGCTACGAGATGGGGAGACATAATTGCCGGTGAAAATCGAGCCGTTGGCGGGCGATGGCGGCGTTTTGCGGGGTTGCCTTGATGAAGGCATCGTCGTGTAACTGTTGTTGACCCACTCGTGCTGCCTCGGGAAAAACCCTAGGATCTGATCTTCCAGATCGGACGACGGCGGTACTACGGTGTCGTTTCTCTCTTGAGAGCATCGTTTGTGTCGAGAAAGGATTCTTCTTTATTTCGAATAGCCCCTTTCTCTCTTGGGCTCTCATGTCGCCTCGATGGTTGACAAGAAGATAAAAGAAAATTAACCCGCCCAATCGACAGACTTTTTGACCTCTTTTTCATGCAAAGCAGGAGGAAGCATAAACTTGAAATTTCATAAGAGAAGTCAGATTGGAGCAGCGCTAGAAAAGAGAGGCAGGAGGTGGAGCGGCTTCTTCTTGCACGGAGCTTCGATGGAGCTGTCAAGTCATGCATGACCGACAGGTGCTACGCTGAGTCATGCCTGGTTGGCAGGTGCTACGCACGATAGATCTTCCAGAGTCTTCGCGTCTGGACGAACGAGTGTAGGGCGGTGGCACCGTTGGGCGCCGTGGTGGCGTCGACGCATGTCTAGTATGGCAAGGATGATGCAGATCTCTCTCCTAAAGATGGGTCAGTGGTCCGATGATGATGGCGGCTTCTAAAACGTATGCATGTGGTGTGCGCTTTAGGTAGGCTGCACCGGTTGTTGGTCCCGATATGTTATGTCGATGGATCGGCGACAACACCGGTTTTAGATATGGGGAGTGAGAGCACTCCATATTATCAAGTTTGTAGGTGTGAGTGGTGGCTTCGGGTGAATTGATGTATATTCTTGTCAGACCTTTGTGGAATAATTAATAAAGATGGTTGCATGCATCAATTGATGCAGAGGCCGGGGATTTAACCTCCTTTTCAATTTTTCTTTACAGAAGCGTAAGTTCACACCACGTACTAATAAGTTATACCACACATAGACAAACCAATCCGACTGGCGAAGTTGAGTTCAAATACACTAGTCTCTCTTTACGATGAATGTGTAGTATCATAATGAAAATTATGATAACTAGATTTCAACGTTTAAACCAATGCAGAATTTTTAATTTGATAAATGTGTAGGACATCTTATTTGCACCAAACTAAACCAAGTGAATCTAGACGAACATGTTAGGTAATCTAATTGTACGTAAAAGTACAATTAAAAACATTTTTGGTTCTTCGACGATTCTATTACTGAACCCAATTTGCAAGTCACATTCTATGCCATAGAAGTTTCCATGAATATGATTGCCTAATATACACTAGAAACCACTATTAAAATATTTGTCAATGTGTATATAATTTAGAAATCTCTACCATAATATTCATTACTATTAGAAGATATATGAACACACGCATAGATATGCAAATGTATATACACTACATCTTTTATGCAATATTACAAAATAATTTTGAAATATTGTTTTAACAATGAAAAAATTGGTACATCATAAAATTTTCATTTTGTAGAATTAAAATTTGAATGATATACATTACAACCTATACCAATTAATAATATAACTATTATTTGAAAACATTCTTATGTGGCTAAGTAATAGAAAAACATATTAATTAGAACTTTAATATGGTGCACTTAATTTAAAATAAATATAAAATTTTAGTATAAAAAACAATTATTTTATCTCACCCCGAGCTCAAAAATGCTTTCGACCGACTTTAGGCGTGGCTGCAGGAGCGCTCCGGCGCCGGGAGGAGGAGAATGCGTTGGCTGCGCTCTCAGGTCGAGGAGGAGAGCGCGATGCCGTCGCGTGGAGTGGGAGGAGGAGGATGGTTGGGGGTTTGGTTTATTAATTGGCACAACTTTGTTTGGACTTTGAGATCCCCTATTTTGTAATTCATCTTGTGATACCCTTTTTTCTTTTATTTGACATTTGATCTTTTACCACTTTTGAAAAAAAAATAAACTTTTGAAGTGAACAACATAGATGACTATTATACCCTTGTACCTCTTTGACCCAAACATACGAACAAGCCCTTAGCACCCTTTACTTTGGATGTGACATGGCAGCAACTACTGCTTATGGTTTTAGTTGTAACATGACAACAACTATTGCCTTGTGGTAGATGAGATATGAATATGATGTATGAACATCTTAAATGCATTATTTTGCTATGCTGTCATCATATCGTGTCATGGTGTATGAATATGTCCATATGGAAAGATACGTTTGAATTTGGATATTATGTGCATAAATTTCTTGAAAAGCCAAAAAACAGTCAAGATGTTATCCAAATTCGGCCAAATTTTTGGAAACTTTTTACAGACCACCTACAAATTTTTGAAAAAAAATCCATAGAAACAAACATATAAGTGCTAATCTAGGAAAGTTTCATCGATTGTGGATCAACGGTCCCATGCATTTCAACTTGAGCCTAACTAGTTTGACCAAATTTTGACTGAATTTTGAAAGTTGTCAAACAAATTTCAAAAATTACAGAAAACCATTCATATATGTGTGAAAAATCTGGGAAAGTTTTATCAAATTCGGATCAACGGTTCCATGCATTTCAACTAGTTTAACCAAATTTTGACGAGGAGCAGCAGGGGAAGGGGGGACTGCAATAGCAGGGGCGGCGAAGGGATGGTAGAAGGTGTAGGAGGGGAGCACGAGGGTGTGGCGGCGGCAGGGGACATACAAAGCTGGGTTAATGCCAATTTTTTGGCTTGGCACCCCGGGCTGTATACCAAACAGATTCTAACCCTGCCATATTACAACCAAAAGCATAGAGCAAGGAAAGTAAGTCAATTTACAGTTTGCCCCGTCTCGTTACGTTTAGAGGAAATGCACATGGGTTCCGGCATTGCGACCTAGCTTTGCTTTGAAAGCAGTCACATAATAAAGTTCTCACCACTTTTGCTATCTTATTTTGAATCAAAATGTCTTTTTTTAATACAGTACAGACATAGACACTCATACATACACACATATACTCACCCATATAAATGCACACACACACACCCTACCCCTACGAGCACCTTCAAGAGACTGAGCCGGCACATTATTTTAAGATTGACGAAGTCGTCACAAACGCCTCTGAAGTCGACGGGGAATTCTCCTCCCACTAAAAACACATTGCTGAAAAACCTCAAAATAAATCCCAAAAAATGCAAGCAACGGTGTCAAACCATCCAACCACAGATTGCTTCTCAACTGAAATGTCTTTTTGAGGTGCCGTATTTGCACATATGTCCTATGGTCAAATGGAAGAACTAACTAGAGGGACAGATTAGTTCGGTACAGGGAGGGAGGGAGCTATTTTCATCATGATTGGCGTCTGTCTAAAGCAAGCAAATCAACGAATGATATTCTCGATACTGTTATGTCGGTTGAGACAGAGGAGGAGCCAGGATTTCTCAAAGCCTAGGGCTAAAACTAAGTGGCTAAAAATAACATCAAATACCATGCATACCAATGTGTGTTAGAAGTATGCCACAAATTCACATTAAAAATAAAATATGAATTCATTATTACCACAAGAGAAAATTCAGTAAAACAATTAGTTGAACAAAGTGCATGATTGCAAACATTTGTACCGATTTAATGAAGACTTGCTTAATTTGAGGCCATTATATCTTCATTAGCAATAGTAGAAAGACCTGGAGTTGCAAACACAAAATCGTGTACTTGAAACCAAGACAATGGACATAGATATACCAAGTCAATTGCTCATATGAATTTTTGCCAAAAAAGGAACATAATATACCATTATCACAAAGTGCACAAAGTAATAGCCCCTGACGTTTCCTCATTCGGTTTTCGAAGACTGGGATCAGCTCCACACATGGTTCATTTTCGTTTGCATTAGTAGCCCCAACTATTGTTGGATGGATGGACGCAGCTTTAGTGTCGTAAAGGCATCTGCCTTTGGATCCCTGACATGTGGGCCAGCTATCTGTTGGACCCACATGTCATAGGCACAAAGGCAGATGCCTTGAGGCACCGAAGCGCAACAGTAGGCTAGCTGGAAGTTGCTTAAAAAAATCTTATGTGTGTCCTCTTTCTTTTGGATTTCTGTCATTTTTTCTGTTAACAAATAACTGAAACAGTAATTGTACAATTTAACATCTTGAGTTAGAACTAGCACAAAAAAATGATACAAAAAACTTGAAATTTACCTATCTAGACGGTTGTGGAGACGGAGCAGAACAAGTGGACGCCGGATGTGGAGACGGAGCAAAACATAAGGTTGGAGGGGGCTTGCTGCGACGAGGGCAAGCGCAGGTCCGAATCACCCGTTCCGTCGAGCCGTCGGAGAAAATGCGTGTGGGGCCTGGGGCGGCGCATGAAACGAGGCAACGAGGGATCTTTTGATCAACATTTTTTTTTGAAAGGCCAACGACCAAACGTGGGCGTGGCTTCCTGCTGAGCTAGTTAGTTTTTTTCTTTCTCAAAAAAAAAAAAGCTAGTTAGTTTTTTTTTTTGAGGTGAGCTGAGCTAGTTAGTTGGGCTGCCACTGAGGCCTGGGGCTGGGTATTCACGCCTAGGGCTGTGCCTCCTTAAATCTTAAAAATGAAAATTTTCTACTCAATGTATTGTACTTTGGGGCCACGCCTGGGGCTATAACCGACCAACGAAAAAAAAATAAAGTTTGTTGATTCACTTAGTGAGAGTGCATACTACTTGTTTTTGGTCATCTCGGCCCGTGATCTTGTGCGTAGCTAGATTTACTCCGGGCGTGTCTCCTTGCCTCCTTGGGTACCCTGGTACACATACTCCCTCCGTCCGGAAAAAGTTGTCCTCTACTTAGTTCATTTATAATTTTACAGAAAACCCCTTCTAGCTTCACATCTCTTGCTAATCAGACCCTGCCGCTTCTTCCTTCTTTCTCCGTCACCGGCGTGCAATGTGGTCGCCTGCGCCACCGTCGGCACCCACCATAGGGCCGAGCGCGTGACCACGGCCAGGGCCTGTGCCACCGCTGTGAACCACCGCCGCCCCTGCCCACCTGCGCCGCGCCGTCCACCTGCTCCTCCGTGGGGACCACCTCGACGGGCGGCGGCTCCACTGTTGAAGGGCGGTACTCCGCCGCCATGCTCTCCCGCCGTGATCCTTCCCACCGCCCAGGGCTGCGTCGCTATCCCCTCCCGCCGCCCAGGGCTGCGCTGCGATCCCTCCCGCCGCCCACGGCCTGCGCCCACGCCGCACATGACCTACGCGCGCCTGGGTCTCGAGCGCCTGAACCTGGAGCTCCAGGCGGGCCTGGAACTCAAGCTCATCCTCAACCTCAAGCTTCTTCTGCTGCTCGTCTGCATGTTGCTGCTCTCCCCCGACGGGCTTGCTCTGTCGGGGAACATAGTAATTTAAAAAAATTCCTGCGCACACGCAAGATCATGGTGATGCATAGCAACGAGAGGGGAGAGTGTCGTCCACGTACCCTCGTAGACCGTTAAGCGGAAGCGTTATAACAACGCGGTTGATGTAATCGTACATCTTAATGATCGACCGATCCTCAGCACCGAACGTACGGCACCTCCGCGTTCAGCACACGTTCAGCTCGGTGGCGTCCCATGAACTCACGATCCAGTAGAGCTCGGGAAAGAGTTTCATCAGCACGACGGCGTGGTGACGATGTTGATGAAGCTACCGACGCACGGCTTCACCTAAGCACCGCTACGATATAACCGAGATGGATTATGGTGGAGGGGGGCACAACACACGGCTAAGAGATCAACAAATCAATTGTTGTGTCTATGGGGTGCCCCCTGCCCCCGTATATAAAGGAGCTAGGGGGCGGCCGGCTAAGGAGGAGGGTGCGCCAAGGGGGGAGTCCTACTCCCATCGGGAGTAGGACTCCCTCTTTTCCTAGTTGGAGTAGGAGAGGAGAAGGAAGGGAGAGAGGAAGAGAAGGAAAGGGGGGCGCCCCCCCCCCCTCCTTGTCCAGTTCGGACTAGAGGGGGCGCGCGACTGCCCTTGGCCGCCCCTCCTCTTCTCCCAAGGCCCATTAGGCTCAATATACTCCCCGGGGGGTTCCGGTAACCCCCGGTACTCCGGTAAATGTCCAAAACCTCCCGGAACCCTTCCGGTGTCCGAACATAGTCATCCAATATATCGATCTTTACGTCTCGACCATTTCGAGACTCCTCGTCATGCCCGTAATCATATCCGGAACTCCGAACTACCTTTGGTACATCAAAACACAAAAACTCATAATACCGATCGTCACAGAACTTTAAGCGTGCGGACCCTACGGGTTCGAGAACTATGTAGACATGACCGAGACACGTCTCCGGTCAATAACCAATAGCGGAACCTGGATGCTCATATTGGTCTCTACATATTCTACAAAGATCTTTATCGGTCAAACCGCATAACAACATACGTTATTCCCTTTGTCATCAGTATGTTACTTGCCCGAGATTCGATCGTCGGTATCTCAATACCTAGTTCAATCTCATTACCAGAAAGTCTCTTTACTCGTTCCCTAATGCAACATCCCGCAACTAACTCATTAGTCACATTGCTTGCAAGGCTTATAGTGATGTGCATTACCGAGAGGGCCTAGAGATACATCTCCGACAATCGGAGTGACAAATCCTAATCTTGATCTATGCCAACACAACAAGTACCATCGGAGACACCTGCAGAGCACCTTTATAATCACCCAGTTACGTTGTGACGTTTGGTAGCACACAAAGTGTTCCTCCGGTAATCGGGAGTTGCATAATCTTATAGTCATAGGAACATGTATAAGTCATGAAGAAAACAATAGCAGTAAACTAAAACTATCAAGTGCTAATGCTAACGGAATGAGTCAAGTCAATCACATCATTCTTCTAATGATGTGATCCCATTTATCAAATGACAACTCTGAAGGAAATATGCCCTAGAGGCAATAATAAAGTTATTATTTATTTCCTTATAATCATGATAAATGTTTATTATTCATGCTAGAACTGTATTAACCGGAAACATAATACATGTGTGAATACATAGACAAACAAAGTGTCACTAGTATGCCTCTACTTGACTAGCTCGTTAATCAAAGATGGTTATGTTTCCTAACCATGAACAATGAGTTGTTATTTGATTAACGGGATCACATCATTAAGAGAATGATCTGATTGACATGACCCATTCCATTAGCTTAGCACCCGATCGTTTAGTATGTTGCTATTGCTTTCTTCATGACTTATACATGTTCCTATAACTATGAGATTATGCAACTCCCGTTTACCGGAGGAACACTTTGGGTACTACCAAACGTCACAACATAACTGGGTGATTATAAAGGAGTACTACAGGTGTCTCCAAAGGTACATGTTGGGTTGGCGTATTTCGAGATTAGGTTTTGTCACTCCGATTGTCGGAGAGGTATCTCTGGGCCCTCTCGGTAATGCACATCACTTAAGCCTTGCAAGCATTGCAACTAAATGAGTTAGTTGCGGGATGATGTATTATAGAACGAGTAAAGAGACTTGCCGGTAACGAGATTGAACTAAGTATTGGAATACCGACGATCGAATCTCGGGCAAGTAACATACCGATGACAAAGGGAACAACGTATGTTGTTATGCGGTCTGACCGATAAAGATCTTCATAGAATATGTAGGAGCCAATATGGGCATCCAGGTCCCGCTATTGGTTATTGACCGGAGACGTGTCTCGGTCATGTCTACATTGTTCTCGAACCCGTAGGGTCCGCACGCTTAAGGTTACGATGACAGTTATATTATGAGTTTATGCATTTTGATGTACCGAAGGTTGTTCGGAGTCCCGGATGTGATCACGGACATGACGAGGAGTCTCGAAATGGTCGAGACGTAAAGATTTATATATTGGAAGCCTATATTTGTGTTGGGTTTCGTAGTAATTTCAAAAATTTTCCTACGCGCACACAGGATCATGTGATGCATAGCAACGAGAGGAGAGTGTTGTCTACGTACCCAACGCAGACCGACTGCGGAAGCAATGACACGACGTAGAGGAAGTAGTCGTACGTCTTCACGATCCAACCGATCAAGCACCGAAACTACGGCACCTCCGAGTTCGAGCACACGTTCAGCTCGATGACGATCCCCGGACTCCGATCCAGCAAAGTGTCGGGGAAGAGTTTCGTCAGCACGACGGCGTGGTGACGATCTTGATGAACTACAGCAGCAGGGCTTCGCCTAAACTCCGCTACAGTATTATCGAGGAATATGGTGGCAGGGGGCACCGCACACGGCTAAGGAATCGATCACGTGGATCAACTTGTGTCAACTTGTGTGTTTAGAGGTGCCCCTGCCTCCGTATATAAAGGAGGAGAGGAGGGGAGGCTGGCCGGCCAAAGAGGGAGGCGCAGGAGAGTCCTACTCCCTCTGGGAGTAGGATTCCTCCCCCCAATCCTAGTCCAACTAGGATTCCTCGGAGGGGAAGGGAGAGAGGGGGACCGGCCACCTTCTCCTAGTCCTAATAGGACTAGGGGAGGGGAAAGAGGCGCAGCCACCTTGGGCTGCCCCTTTCTCCTTTCCACTAAGGCCCATGATGGCCCATATGGCTCCCGGGGGGTTCCGGTAACCTCCCGGTAACCCGGTAAAATCCTGATTTCACCCGGAACACTTCCGATGTCCAAACATAGGCTTCCAATATATCAATCTTTACGTCTCGACCATTTCAAGACTCCTCGTCATGTCCGTGATCACATCCGGGACTCCGAACAACCTTCGGTACATCAAAATGCATAAACTCATAATATAACTGTCATCGTAACCTTAAGCGTGCGGACCCTACGGGTTCGAGAACAATGTAGACATGACCGAGACATGTCTCTGGTCAATAACCAATAGCGGGACCTGGATGCCCATATTGGCTCCTACATATTCTACGAAGATCTTTATCGGTCAGACCGCATAACAACATACGTTGTTCCCTTTGTCATCGGTATGTTACTTGCCCGAGATTCGATCGTCGGTATCCAATACCTAGTTCAATCTCGTTAACGGCAAGTCTCTTTACTCGTTCCGTAATACATCATATCACAACTAACATATTAGTTGTAATGCTTGCAAGGCTTATGTGATGTGTATTACCGAGAGGGCCCAGAGATACCTCTCCGACAATCGGAGTGACAAATCCTAATCTCGAAATACGCCAACCCAACATCGACCATTGGAGACACCTGTAGTACTCCTTTATAATCACCCATTTACGTTGTGACGTTTGGTAGTACCCAAAGTGTTCCTCCGGTAAACGGGAGTTGCATAATCTCATAGTCGTAGGAACATGTATAAGTCATGAAGAAAGCAATAGCAACATACTAAACGATCAGGTGCTAAGCTAATGGAATGGGTCATGTCAATCATATCATTCTACTAATGATGTGACCTCGTTAATCAAATAACAACTCATTGTTCATGGTTAGGAAACATAACCATCTTTGATTAACGAGCTAGTCAAGTAGAGGCATACTAGTGACACTCTGTTTGTCTATGTATTCACACATGTATTATGTTTCCGGAAAATACAATTCTAGCATGAATAATAAACATTTATCATGATTATAAGGAAATAAATAATAACTTTATTATTGCCTCTAGGGCATATTTCCTTCAGTCTCCCACTTGCACTAGAGTCAATAATCTAGATTACACTGTAATGAATCTAACACCCATGGAGCTTTGGTGCTGATCATGTTTTGCTCGTGGAAGAGGCTTAGTCAATGGGTCTGCAATATTCAGATCCGTATGTATCTTGCAAATCTCTATGTCTCCCACCTGGACTAGATCCCGGATGGAGTTGAAGCGTCTCTTGATGTGTTTGGTCCTTTTGTGAAATCTGGATTCCTTTGCCAAGGCAATTGCACCAGTATTGTCACAAAAGATTTTCATTGGACCCGATGCACTAGGTAAGACACCTAGATCGGATATGAACTCCTTCATCCAGACTCCTTCATTTGCTGCTTCCGAAGCAGCTATGTATTCCGCTTCACATGTAGATCCCGCTACGACGCTTTGTTTAGAACTGCACCAACTGACAGCTCCACCGTTTAATGTAAACACGTATCCGGTTTGCGATTTAGAATCGTCCGGATCAGTGTCAAAGCTTGCATCAACGTAACCTTTTACGATGAGCTCTTTGTCACTTCCATATACGAGAAACATATCCTTAGTCCTTTTCAGGTATTTCAGGATGTTCTTGACCGCTGTCCAGTGATCCATTCCTGGATTACTTTGGTACCTCCCTGCTAAACTTATAGCAAGGCACACATCAGGTCTGGTACACAGCATTGCATACATGATAGAGCCTATGGCTGATGCATAGGGAACATCTTTCATATTCTCTCTATCTTCTGCAGTGGTCGGGCATTGAGTCTTACTCAATTTCACACCTTGTAACACAGGCAAGAACCCTTTATTTGCTTGATCCATTTTGAATTTCTTCAAAATTTTGTCAAGGTATGTGCTTTGTGAAAGTCCAATTAAGCGTCTTGATCTGTCTCTATAGATCTTAATGCCTAATATGTAAGCAGCTTCACCGAGGTCTTTCATTGAAAAACTTTTATTCAAGTATCCCTTTATGCTATCCAGAAATTCTATATCATTTCCAATCAGTAATATGTCATCCACATATAATATCAGAAATGCTACAGAGCTCCCACTCACTTTCTTGTAAATACAGGCTTCTCCAAAAGTCTGTATAAAACCAAATGCTTTGATTACACTATCAAAACGTTTATTCCAACTCCGAGAGGCTTGCACCAGTCCATAAATGGATCGCTGGAGCTTGCACACTTTGTTAGCTCCCTTTGGATCGACAAAACCTTCTGGTTGCATCATATACAACTCTTCTTCCAGGAATCCATTCAGGAATGCAGTTTTTACATCCATTTGCCAAATTTCATAATCATAAAATGCGGCAATTGCTAACATGATTCGGACGGACTTAAGCATCGCTACGGGTGAGAAGGTCTCATCGTAGTCAATTCCTTGAACTTGCTGAAAACCTTTTGCGACAAGTCGAGCTTTGTAGACAGTAACATTACCATCAGCGTCAGTCTTCTTCTTAAAGATCCATTTATTCTCAATCGCTTGTCGATCATCGGGCAAGTCAACCAAAGTCCATACTTTGTTCTCATACATGGATCCCATCTCAGATTTCATGGCTTCTAGCCACTTTGCGGAATCTGGGCTCACCATCGCTTCTTCATAGTTCGTAGGTTCATCATGATCTAGTAGCATGACCTCCAGAACAGGATTACCGTACCACTCTGGTGCGGATCTTACTATGGTTGATCTACGAAGTTCAGTAGTATCTTGATCTGAAGTTTCATGATCATTATCATTGGCTTCCTCACTAACTTGTGTAGGTGTCACTGAAACAGTTTTCTGTGATGAACTACTTTCCAGTAAGGGAGCAGGTACAGTTACCTCGTCAAGTTCTACTTTCCTCCCACTCACTTCTTTCGAGAGAAACTCCTTCTCTAGAAATGATCCATTCTTAGCAACAAATGTTTTGCCTTCGGATCTGTGATAGAAGGTGTACCCAACAGTTTCCTTTGGGTATCCTATGAATACACATTTCTCCGATTTGGGTTCGAGCTTATCAGGTTGAAGTTTTTTCACATAAGCATCGCAGCCCCAAACTTTAAGAAACGACAACTTTGGTTTCTTGCCAAACCATAGTTCATAAGGCGTCGTCTCAACGGATTTTGATGGTGCCCTATTTAACGTGAATGCGGCCGTCTCTAAAGCATATCCCCAAAATGATAGCGGTAAATCTGTAAGAGACATCATAGATCGCACCATATCAAGTAAAGTACGATTACGACGTTCGGACACACCATTACGCTGTGGTGTTCCGGGGGGCGTGAGTTGCGAAACTATTCCACAGTTTTTCAAATGTACACCAAACTCGTAACTCAAATATTCTCCTCCACGATCAGATCGTAGAAACTTTATTTTCTTGTTACGATGATTTTCAACTTCACTCTGAAATTCTTTGAACTTTTCAAATGTTTCAGACTTATGCTTCATTAAGTAGATATATCCATATCTGCTCAAATCATCTGTGAAGGTGAGAAAATAACGATATCCGCCACGAGCCTCAATATTCATCGGACCACATACATCGGTATGTATGATTTCCAACAAATCTGTTGCTCTCTCCATAGTACCGGAGAACGGTGTTTTAGTCATCTTGCCCATGAGGCACGGTTCGCAAGTACCAAGTGATTCATAATCAAGTGGTTCCAAAAGTCCATTAGTATGGAGTTTCTTCATGCGTTTTACACCGATATGACCTAAACGACAGTGCCACAAATAAGTTGCACTTTCATTATCAACTCTGTATCTTTTGGTTTCAACATTATGAATATGTGTATTACTAATATCGAGATTTAGTAAGAATAGACCACTCTTCAAGGGTGCATGACCATAAAAGATATTACTCATATAAATAGAACAACCATTATTCTCTGATTTAAATGAATAACCGTCTCGCATTAAACAAGATCCAGATATAATGTTCATGCTCAACGCTGGCACCAAATAACAATTATTTAGGTCTAGTATTAATCCCGAAGGTAGATGTAGAGGTAGCGTGCCGACCGCGATCACATCGACTTTGGAACCGTTTCCCACGCGCATCGTCACCTCGTCCTTTGCCAGTGCCCGCTTATTCTGTAGTCCCTGTTTCGAGTTGCAAATATTAGCAACAGAACCAGTATCAAATACCCAGGTGCTACTGCGAGCATTGGTAAGGTACACATCAATAACATGTATATCACATATACCTTTGTTCACCTTGCCATCCTTCTTATCCGCCAAATACTTGGGGCAGTTCCGCTTCCAGTGACCAGTCTGCTTGCAGTAGAAGCACTCAGTTTCAGGCTTAGGTCTAGACTTGGGTTTCTTCTCTTGAGCAGCAACTTGCTTGCCGTTCTTTTTGAAGTTCCCCTTTTTCTTCCCTTTGCCCTTTTTCTTGAAACTAGTGGTCTTGTTAACCATCAACACTTGATGCTCCTTCTTGATTTCTACCTCCGCAGCTTTTAGCATTGCGAAGAGCTCGGGAATAGTCTTGTTCATCCCTTGCATATTATAGTTCATCACGAAGCTCTTGTAGCTTGGTGGCAGTGATTGGAGAATTCTGTCAATGACGCAATCATCTGGAAGATTAACTCCCAATTGAATCAAGTGATTATTATACCCAGACATTTTGAGTATATGCTCACTAACAGAACTATTCTCTTCCATCTTGCAGCTATAGAACTTATTGGAGACTTCATATCTCTCAATCCGGGCATTTGCTTGAAATATTAACTTCAACTCTGGAACATCTCATATGCTCCATGACGTTCAAAACGTCGTTGAAGTCCCGATTCTAAGCCGTAAAGCATGGCACACTGAACTATCGAGTAGTCATCAGCTTTGCTCTGCCAGACGTTCATAACATCTGGCGTTGCTCCAGCAGCAGGCCTGGCACCCAGCGGTGCTTCCAGGACGTAATTCTTCTGTGCAGCAATGAGGATAATCCTCAAGTTACGGACCCAGTCCGTGTAATTGCTACCATCATCTTTCAACTTTGCTTTCTCAAGGAACGCATTAAAATTTAACGGAACAACAGCACGAGCCATCTATCTACAATCAACATAAACAAGCAAGATACTATCAGGGACTAAGTTCATGATAAATTTTAAGTTCAATTAATCATATTATTAAAGAACTCCCACTTAGATAGACATCCCTCTAATCCTCTAAGTGATCACGTGATCCAAATCAACTAAACCATGTCCGATCATCACGTGAGATGGAGTAGTTTCATCGGTGAACATCATTATGTTGATCATATCTACTATATGATTCACGCTCGACCTTTCGGTCTCCGTGTTCCGAGGCCATATCTGCATATGCTAGGCTCGTCAAGTTTAACCTGAGTATTCAACGTGCGCAACTGTTTTGCACCCGTTGTATTTGAACGTAGAGCCTATCACACCCGATCATCACGTGGTGTCTCAGCACGAAGAACTTTTGCAACGGTGCATACTCAGGGAGAACACTTCTTGATAATTTAGTGAGAGATCATCTTATAATGCTACCGTCAATCAAAGCAAGATAAGATGCATAAAAAGATAAACATCACATGCAATCAATATAAGTGATATGATATGGCCATCATTATCTTGTGCTTGTGATCTCCATCTCCGAAGCACCGTCATGATCACCATCGTCACCGGCGCGACACCTTGATCTCCATCGTAGCATCGTTGTCGTCTCGCCAATCTTATGCTTCCACGACTATCACTACCGTTTAGTAATAAAGTAAAGCATTACATCGCGATTGCATTGCATACAATAAAGCGACAACCATATGGCTCCTGCCAGTTGCCGATAACTTGGTTACAAAACATGATCATCTCATACAATAAAATTCAGCATCATGCCTTGACCATATCACATCACAACATGCCCTGCAAAAACAAGATAGACGTCCTCTACTTTGTTGTTGCATGTTTTACGTGGCTGCTACGGGCTTAAGTAAGAACCAATCTCACCTACGCATCAAAACCACAACGATAGTTTGTCAAATAGACTCCGTTTTAACCTTCGCAAGGACCGGGCGTAGCCATACTTGGTTCAACTAAAGTTGGAGAGGCAGTCGCCCGCAAGCCATCTCTGTGCAAAGCACGTCGAGGGAACCGGTCTCGCGTAAGCGTACGCGTAAGGTTGGTCCGGGTCGTCTCGTCCAACAATACCGCTGAACCAAAATATGACATGCTGGTAGGCAGTATGACTTGTATCGTCCACAACTCACTTGTGTTCTACTCGTGCATATAACATCAACATCATTAACCTAGGCTCGGATGCCACTGTTGGGTTTCGTAGTAATTTCAAAAAATTTCCTACGTGCACACAGGATCATGTGATGCATAGCAACGAGAGGAGAGTGTTGTCTACGTACCCAACGCAGACCGACTGCGGAAGCAATGACACGACGTAGAGGAAGTAGTCGTACGTCTTCACGATCCAACCGATCAAGCACCGAAACTACGGCACCTCCGAGTTCGAGCACACGTTCAGCTCGATGACGATCCCCGGACTCCGATCCAGCAAAGTGTCGGGGAAGAGTTTCGTCAGCACGACGGCGTGGTGACGATCTTGATGAACTACAGCAGCAGGGCTTCGCCTAAACTCCGCTACAGTATTATCGAGGAATATGGTGGCAGGGGGCACCGCACACGGCTAAGGAATCGATCACGTGGATCAACTTGTGTCAACTTGTGTGTTTAGAGGTGCCCCTGCCTCCGTATATAAAGGAGGAGAGGAGGGGAGGCTGGCCGGCCCAAGAGGGAGGCGCAGGAGAGTCCTACTCCCTCTGGGAGTAGGATTCCTCCCCCCAATCCTAGTCCAACTAGGATTCCTCGGAGGGGAAGGGAGAGAGGGGGGCCGGCCACCTTCTCCTAGTCCTAATAGGACTAGGGGAGGGGAAAGAGGCGCAGCTATCTTGGGCTGCCCCTTTCTCCTTTCCACTAAGGCCCATGATGACCCATATGGCTCCCGGGGGGTTCCGGTAACCTCCCGGTAACCCGGTAAAATCCCGATTTCACCCGGAACACTTCCGATGTCCAAACATAGGCTTCCAATATATCAATCTTTACGTCTCGACCATTTCGAGACTCCTCGTCATGTCCGTGATCACATCCGGGACTCCGAACAACCTTCGGTACATCAAAATGCATAAACTCATAATATAACTGTCATCGTAACCTTAAGCGTGCGGACCCTACGGGTTCGAGAACAATGTAGACATGACCGAGACATGTCTCTGGTCAATAACCAATAGCGGGACCTGGATGCCCATATTGGCTCCTACATATTCTACGAAGATCTTTATCGGTCAGACCGCATAACAACATACGTTGTTCCCTTTGTCATCGGTATGTTACTTGCCCGAGATTCGATCGTCGGTATCCAATACCTAGTTCAATCTCGTTAACGGCAAGTCTCTTTACTCGTTCCGTAATACATCATCTCACAACTAACATATTAGTTGTAATGCTTGCAAGGCTTATGTGATGTGTGTTACCGAGAGGGCCCAGAGATACCTCTCCGACAATCGGAGTGACAAATCCTAATCTCGAAATACGCCAACCCAACATCGACCATTGGAGACACCTGTAGTACTCCTTTATAATCACCCATTTACGTTGTGACGTTTGGTAGTACCCAAAGTGTTCCTCCGGTAAACGGGAGTTGCATAATCTCATAGTCGTAGGAACATGTATAAGTCATGAAGAAAGCAATAGCAACATACTAAACGATCAGGTGCTAAGCTAATGGAATGGGTCATGTCAATCAGATCATTCTACTAATGATGTGACCTCGTTAATCAAATAACAACTCATTGTTCATGGTTAGGAAACATAACCATCTTTGATTAACGAGCTAGTCAAGTAGAGGCATACTAGTGACACTCTGTTTGTCTATGTATTCACACATGTATTATGTTTCCGGAAAATAAAATTCTAGCATGAATAATAAACATTTATCATGATTATAAGGAAATAAATAATAACTTTATTATTGCCTCTAGGGCATATTTCCTTCAATTTGGACATCGGAAGTGTTCCGGGTGAAATCGGGATTTTACCGGAGTACCGGGAGGTTACCGGAACCCCCCGGGAGCCATATGGGCCTTAATGGGCTTTAGTGGAAAGGAGAAAGGGGCAGCCCAAGGTGGCCGCGCGCCTCCCCCCTCCCCTAGTCCTATTAGGACTAAGAGAGGTGGCCGGCCCCCCTCTCCCTCTTTCCCCCTCGGGGAATCCTAGTCCAACTAGGATTGGGGGGGGGAGTCCTACTCCCGGGAGGAGTAGGACTCCTCCTGCGCCCTCCTCCTGGCCGGCGGCCCCCTCCCCCTTGGCTCCTTTATATACTGAGGCAGAGGCACCCCAGAAACACACAAGTTGATCCACGTGATCTATTCCTTAGCCGTGTGCGGTGCCCCCAGCCACCATAGTCCTCGATAATACTGTAGCGGAGTTTAGGCGAAGCCCTGCTGCTGTAGTACATCAAGATCGTCACCACGCCGTCGTGCTGACGGAACTCTTCCCCGACACTTTGCTGGATCGGAGTCCGGGGATCGTCATCGAGCTGAACGTGTGCTCGAACTCGGAGGTGCCGTAGTTTCGGTGCTTGATCGGTTGGATCGTGAAGACGTACGACTACTTCCTCTACGTTGTGTCAGCGCTTCCGCAGTTGGTCTGTGTTGGGTACGTAGACAACATTCTCCCCTCTCGTTGCTATGCAGCACATGATCTTGCGTGTGCGTAGGAATTTTTTTGAAATTACTACGAAACCCAACAGTGGCATCTGAGCCTAGGTTATTTATGTTGATGTAATATGCATGAGTAGAACACAAGTGAGTTGTGGGCGATATAAGTCATACTGCCTACTAGCATGTCATACTTTGGTTCGGCGGCATTGTTGGACGAGACGACCCGGACCAACATTACGCGTACGCTTACGCGAGACCGGTTCCCCCGACGTGCTTTGCACATAGGTGGCTTGCGGGCGACTGTCTCTCCAACTTTAGTTGAACCAAGTATGGCTACGCCCGGTCCTTGCGAAGGTTAAAACGGAGTCTATTTGACAAACTATCGTTGTGGTTTTGATGCGTAGATTGGTTCTTTCTTAAGCCCGTAGCAGCCACGTAAAACTTGCAACAACAAAGTAGAGGACGTCTAACTTGTTTTTGCAGGGCATGTTGTGATGTGATATGGTCAAGACATGATGCTGAATTTTATTGTATGAGATCATGTTTTGTAACCGAGTTATCGGCAACTGGCAGGAGCCTTATGGTTGTCGTTTTATTGTATGCAATGAAATCGCGATGTAATGCTTTACTTTATTACTAAGCGGTAGTGATAGTCGTGGAAGCACAAGCTTGGCGAGACGACAACGATGCTACGATGGAGATCAAGGTGTCACGCCGGTGACGATGGTGATCACGACGGTGCTTCGGAGATGGAGATCACAAGCACGAGATGATGATGGCCATATCATATCACTTATATTGATTGCATGTGATGTTTATCCTTTTATGCATCTTGTCTTGCTTTGATTGACGGTAGCATTATAAGATGATCTCTCACTAAATTATCAAGAAGTGTTCTCCCTGAGTATGCACCGTTGCGAAAGTTCTTCGTGCTGAGACACCACGTGATGATCGGGTGTGATAGGTTCTACGTTCAAATACAACGGGTGCAAAACAGTTGCACACGCGGAATACTCAGGTTATACTTGACGAGCCAAGCATATACAGATATGACCTCGGAACACGGAGACCGAAAGGTCGAGCGTGAATCATATAGTAGATATGATCAACATAACGATGTTCACCATTGAAAACTACTCCATCTCACGTGATGATCGGTTATGGTTTAGTTGATTTGGATCACGTAATCACTTAGAGGATTGGAGGGATGTCTATCTAAGTGGGAGTTCTTTAAATAATTTGATTAACTGAACTTAAATTTATCATGAAACTTAGTAACTAATTAGTATCTTGCTTGTTTATGTTTGATTGTAGATAGATGGCTCGTGCTGTTGTTCCGTTGAATTCTAATGCGTTCCTTGAGAAAGCAAAGTTGAAAGATGATGGTAGTAATTACACGGACTGGGTCCATAACTTGAGGATTATCCTCATTGCTGCACAGAAGAATTACGTCCTGGAAGCACCGCTGGGTGCCAGGCCTGCTGCAGGAGCAACGCCGGATGTTATGAACGTCTGGCAGAGCAAAGCTGATGACTACTCGATAGTTCAGTGTGCCATGCTTTACGGCTTAGAATCGGGACTTCAACGACGTTTTGAACGTCATGGAGCATATGAGATGTTTCAGGAGTTGAAGTTAATATTTCAAGCAAATGCCCAGATTGAGAGATATGAAGTCTCCAATAAGTCTATAGCTGCAAGATGGAGGAGAACAGTTCTGTCAGTGAGCATATACTCAAAATGTCTGGGTATAATAATCACTTGATTCAATTGGGAGTTAATCTTCCAGATGATTGCATCATTGACAGAATTCTTCAATCACTGCCACCAAGCTACAAGAGCTTCGTGATGAACTATAATATGCAAGGGATGAACAAGACTATTCCCGAGCTCTTCGCAATGCTGAAAGTTGCGGAGGTAGAAATCAAGAAGGAGCATCAAGTGTTGATAGTCAACAAGACCACTAGTTTCAAGAAAAAGGGCAAAGGGAAGAAGAAAGGGAACTTCAAAAAGAATGGCAAACAAGTTGCTACTCAAGAGAAGAAACCCAAACCTGGACCTAAGCCTGAAACTGAGTGCTTCTATTGCAAGCAGACTGGTCACTGGAAGCGGAACTGCCCCAAGTATTTGGCGGATAAGAAGGATGGCAAGGTGAACAAAAGTATATGTGATATACATGTTATTGATGTGTACCTTACTAATGCTCGCAGTAGCACCTGGGTATTTGATACTGGTTCTGCTGCTAATATTTGCAACTCGAAACAGGGACTACGGATCAAGCGAAGATTAGTTAAGGACGAGGTGACAATGCGCATGGGAAACGTTTCCAAAGTCGATGTGATCGCAGTCGGCACGCTACCTCTACATCTACCTTCGGGATTAGTATTAGACCTAAATAATTGTTATTTGGTGCCAGCGTTAAGCATGAACATTATATCTGGATCTTGTTTGATGCGAGACGGTTATTCATTTAAATCAGAGAATAATGGTTGTTCTATTTATATGAGTAATATCTTTTATGGTCATGCACCCTTGAAGAGTGGTCTATTCTTGTTGAATCTCGATAGTAGTAACACACATATTCATAATGTTGAAGCCAAAAGATGCAGAGTTGATAATGAGAGTGCAACTTATTTGTGGCACTGCCGTTTAGGTCATATCGGTGTAAAACGCATGAAGAAACTCCATTCTGATGGACTTTTGGAACCACTTGATTATGAATCACTTGGTACTTGCGAACCGTGCCTCATGGGCAAGATGACCAAAACACCGTTCTCCGGTACTATGGAGAGAGCAACAGATTTGTTGGAAATCATACATACAGATGTATGTGGTCCGATGAATATTGAGGCTCGTGGCGGATATCGTTATTTTCTCACCTTCACAGATGATTTAAGCAGATATGGGTATATCTACTTAATGAAACATAAGTCTGAAACATTTGAAAAGTTCAAAGAATTTCAGAGTGAAGTTGAAAATCATCGTAACAAGAAAATAAAGTTTCTACGATCTGATCGTGGAGGAGAATATTTGAGTTACGAGTTTGGTGTACATTTGATAAATTGTGGAATAGTTTCGCAACTCACGCCACCCGGAACACCTCAGCGTAATGGTGTGTCCGAACGTCGTAATCGTACTTTACTGGATATGGTGCGATCTATGATGTCTCTTACTGATTTACCGCTATCGTTTTAGGGATACGCTCTAGAGACGGCCGCATTCACGTTAAATAGGGCACCATCAAGATCCGTTGAGACGACGCCTTATGAACTGTGGTTTGGCAAGAAACCAAAGTTTTCGTTTCTAAAAGTTTGGGGCTGCGATGCTTATGTGAAAAAGCTTCAACCTGATAAGCTCGAACCCAAACCGGAGAAATGTGTCTTCATAGGATATCCAAAGGAAACTATTGGATACACCTTCTATCACAGATCCGAAGGCAAGACTTTTGTTGCTAAATTCGGAAACTTTCTGGAGAAGGAGTTTCTCTCGAAAGAAGTGAGTGGGAGGAAAGTAGAACTTGACGAGGTAACTGTACCTGCTCCCTTATTGGAAAGTAGTACATCACAGAAAACTGTTTCTATGACACCTACACCAGTTAGTGAGGAAGATAATGATAATGATCATGAAACTTCAGAACAAGATACTACTGAACCTCGTAGATCAACCAAAGCAAGATCCGCACCAGAGTGGTACGGTAATCCTGTTCTGGAAGTCATGCTACTAGATCATGATGAACCTACGACCTATGAAGAAGCGATGGTGAGCCCAGATTCCGCAAAGTGGCTTGAAGCCATGAAATCTGAGATGGGATCCATGTATGAGAACAAAGTGTGGACTTTGGTTGACTTGCCCGATGATCGGCAAGCAATTGAGAATAAATGGTTCTTCAAGAAGAAGACTGACGCTGACGGTAATATCACTGTCTATAAAGCTCGACTTGTCGCGAAAGGTTTTCGGCAAGTTCAAGGGATTGACTACGATGAGACCTTCTCACCCGTAGCGATGCTTAAGTCTGTCCGAATCATGTTAGCAATTGCCGCATTTTATGATTATGAAATTTGGCAAATGGATGTCAAAACTGCATTCCTGAATGGATTTCTGGAAGAAGAGTTGTATATGATGCAACCAGAAGGTTTTGTCGATCCAAAGGGAGCTAACAAAGTGTGCAAGCTCCAGCGATCCATTTATCGACTGGTGCAAGCCTCTCGGAGTTGGAATAAACGTTTTGATAGTGTGATCAAAGCATTTGGTTTTATACAGACTTTTGGAGAAGCCTGTATTTACAAGAAAGTGAGTGGGAGCTCTGTAGCATTTCTGATATTATATGTGGATGACATATTGTTAATTGGAAATGATATAGAATTTCTGGATAGCATAAAGGGATACTTGAATAAGAGTTTTTCAATGAAAGACCTCGGTGAAGCTGCTTACATATTAGGCATTAAGATCTATAGAGATAGGTCAAGACGCTTAATTGGACTTTCACAAACAACATACCTTGACAAAATTGTGAAGAAGTTCAAAATAGATCAAGCAAAGAAAGGATTCTTGCCTGTGTTACAAGGTGTGAAATTGAGTAAGACTCAATGCCCGACCACTGCAGAAGATAGAGAGAATATGAAAGATGTTCCCTATGCATCAGCGATAGGATCTATCATGTATGCAATGCTGTGTACCAGACCTGATGTGTGCCTTGCTATAAGTCTAGCAGGGAGGTACCAAAGTAATCCAGGAGTGGATCACTGGACAGCGGTCAAGAACATCCTGAAATACCTGAAAAGGACTAAGGATATGCTTCTCGTATATGGAGGTTACAAAGAGCTCGTCGTAAAAGGTTACGTTGATGCAAGCTTTGACACTGATCCGCACGATTCTAAATCGCAAACCGGATACGTGTTTACATTAAACGGTGGAGCTGTCAGTTGGTGCAGTTCTAAACAAAGCGTTGTAGCGGGATCTACATGTGAAGCGGAGTACATAGCTGCTTCAGAAGCAGCAAATGAAGGAGTCTGGATGAAGGAGTTCATATCCAATCTAGGTGTCATACCTAGTGCATCGGGTCCAATGAAAATCTTTTGTGACAATACTGGTGCAATTGCCTTGGCAAAGGAATCCAGATTTCACAAGAGAACCAAGCACATCAAGAGACGCTTCAAGTCCATCTGGGATCTAGTCCAGGTGGGAGACATAGAGATTTGCAAGATACATACGGATCTGAATGTAGCAGACCCATTGACTAAGCCTCTTCCACGAGCAAAACATGATCAACACCAAGGCTCCATGGGTGTTAGAATCATTACGGTGTAATCTAGATTATTGACTCTAGTGCAAGTGGGAGACTGAAGGAAATATGCCCTAGAGGCAATAATAAAGTTATTATTTATTTGCTTATAATCATGATAAATGTTTATTATTCATGCTAGAATTGTATTAACCAGAAACATAATACATGTGTGAATACATAGACAAACAAAGTGTCACTAGTATGCCTCTACTTGACTAGCTCGTTAATCAAAGATGGTTATGTTTCCTAACCATGAACAATGAGTTGTTATTTGATTAACGGGATCACATCATTAAGAGAATGATCTGATTGACATGACCCATTCCATTAGCTTAGCACCCGATCGTTTAGTATGTTGCTATTGCTTTCTTCATGACTTATACATGTTCCTATAACTATGAGATTATGCAACTCCCGTTTACCGGAGGAACACTTTGGGTACTACCAAACGTCACATCGTAACTGGGTGATTATAAAGGAGTACTACAGGTGTCTCCAAAGGTACATGTTGGGTTGGCGTATTTCGAGATTAGGTTTTGTCACTCCGATTGTCAGAGAGGTATCTCTGGGCCCTCTCGGTAATGCACATCACTTAAGCCTTGCAAGAATTGCAACTCAATGAGTTAGTTGCGGGATGATGTATTACAGAACGAGTAAAGAGACTTGCCGGTAACGAGATTGAACTAGGTATTGGAATACCGACGATCGAATCTCGGGCAAGTAACATACCGATGACAAAGGGAACAACATATGTTGGTATGCGGTCTGAGCGCGTAGAATATGTAGGAGCCAATATGGGCATCTAGGTCACGCTATTGGTTATTGACCGGAGACGTGTCTCGGTCATGTCTACATTGTTCTCGAACCCGTAGGGTCCGCACGCTTAAGGTTACGATGAAAGTTATATTATGAGTTTATGCATTTTGATGTACCGAAAGTTGTTCGGAGTCCCGGATGTGATCACGAACATGATGAGGAGTCTCGAAATGGTCGAGACGTAAAGATTGATATATTGGAAGCCTATATTTTGACATCGGAAGTGTTCCGGGTGAAATCAGGATTTTACCGGAGTACCGTGAGGTTACCGGAACCCCCCGGGAGCCATATGGGCCTTAATGGGCTTTAGTGGAAAGGAGAAAGGGGCAGCCCAAGGTGGCCGCGCGCCTCCCCCCTCCCCTAGTCCTATTAGGACTAAGAGAGGTGGCCGGCCCCCCTCTCCCTCTTTCCCCCTCGGGGAATCCTAGTCCAACTAGGATTGGGGGGGGGGGGTCCTACTCCCGGGAGGAGTAGGACTCCTCCTGCGCCCTCCTCCTGGCCGGCGGCCCCCTCCCCCTTGGCTCCTTTATATACTGAGGCAGAGGCACCCCAGAAACACACAAGTTGATCCATGTGATCTATTCCTTAGCCGTGTGCGGTGCCCCCAGCCACCATAGTCCTCGATAATATTGTAGCGGAGTTTAGGCGAAGCCCTGCTGCTGTAGTACATCAAGATCGTCACCACGCCGTCGTGCTGACGGAACTCTTCCCCGACACTTTGCTGGATCGGAGTCCAGGGATCGTCATCGAGCTGAACGTGTGCTCGAACTCGGAGGTGCCGTAGTTTCGGTGCTTGATCGGTTGGATCGTGAAGACGTACGACTACTTCCTCTATGTTGTGTCAGCGCTTCCGCAGTCGGTCTGCGTTGGGTACGTAGACAACACTCTCCCCTCTCGTTGCTATGCATCACATGATCTTGCATGTGCGTAGGAAATTTTTTGAAATTACTACGAAACCCAACAAACTCATGTCTATGGGAAATATAACCATCTTTGATCAACGAGCTAGTCAAGTAGAGGCATACTGGTGACACTATGTTTGTCTATGTATTCACACATGTATTATGTTTCTGGTTAATACAATTCTAGCATGAATAATAAACATTTATCATGAAATAAGGAAATAAATAATAACTTTATTATTGCCTCTAGGGCATATTTCCTTGAGTCTCCCACTTGCACTAGAGTCAATAATCTAGATTACACAGTAATGATTCTAACACCCATGGAGCCTTGATGCTGATCATGTTTTGCTTGTGGGAGAGGCTTAGTCAACGGGTCTGCTACATTTAGATCCGTATGTATCTTGCAAATCTCTATGTCTCAGTACCCGATCATCACGTAGTGTCTCAGCACGAAGAATTTTCGCAATGGTGCATACTCAGGGAGAACACTTATACTTTGATAATTTAGTGAGGGATCATCTTATAATACTATCGTCAATCAAAGCAAGATAAGATGCATAAAAGATAAACATCACGTGCAATCAATATAAGTGATATGATATGGCCATCATCATCTTGTGCTTGTGATCACCATCTCCGAAGCACCGTCATGATCACCATCGTCACCGGCCAGACACCTTGATCTCCACCGTAGCATCGTTGTCGTCTCGCCAATCTTATGCTTCTACGACTATCTCTACCGCTTAGTGATAAAGTAAAGCATTACAGGGCGATTGCATTGCATACAATAAAGTGACAACCATATGGCTCCTGCCAGTTGCCGATAACTCGGTTACAAAACATGATCATCTCATACAATAAAATTTAGCATCATGTCTTGACCATATCACATCATAACATGCCCTACAAAAACAAGTTAGACGTCCTCTACTTTGTTGTTGCAAATTTTACGTGGCTGCTACGGGCTTAGCAAGAACCGTTCTTACCTACACATCAAAACCACAACGATAGTTTGTCAGGTTGGTGCTGTTTTAACCTTCGCAAGGACCGGGCGTAGCCACACTCGGTTCAACTAAAGTTGGAGAAACTGACACCCGCCAGCCACCTGTGTGCAAAGCACGTCGGTAGAACCAGTCTCGCATAAGCGTACGCGTAATGTCGGTCCGGGCCGCTTCATCCAACAATACCGCCGAACCAAAGTATGACATGTTGGTAAGCAGTATGACTTATATCGCCCACAACTCACTTGTGTTCTACTTGTGCATATGACATCTACGCATAAAACCTGGCTCGGATGCCACTGTTGGGGAACGTAGTAATTTCAAAAAAAATCCTACGCACATGCAAGATCATGGTGATGCATAGCAACGAGAGGGAAGAGTGTTGTCCACATACCCTCGTAGACCGAAAGCGGAAGCGTTAGCACAACGCGGTTGATGTAGTCGTACGTCTTCATGATCCGACCGATCAAGTACTAAACGCACGGCACCTCCGAGTTCAGCACACGTTCAGCCCGATGACGTCCCTCGAACTCCGATCCAGCCGAGTGTTGAGGGAGAGTTTCATCAGCACGACGGCATGGTGCGATGATGATGTTCTACCGACGCAGGGCTTCGCCTAAGCACCGCTACAGTATTATCGAGGTGGACTATGGTGGAGGGGGGCACCGCACACGGCTAAAAGATCAAACGATCAATTGTTATCTCTAGGGTGCCCCTTGCCCCCGTATATAAAGGAGCAAGGGGGGAGGAGTGGCCGACCTAGAGGGGGCGCGCCAAGAGGAGTCCTACTCCTACCGGGAGTAGGACTCCCTCCCTTTTCCTTGTTGGACTAGGAGTGGAGAGGGAAAGAGGAGGGAGAGAGGAAGGAAAGGGGGGCACTGCCCCCCTCTCCTTGTCCTATTTGGACTAGGGTGAGGGGCGCGCGACCCTGCCCTGGCCGCCTCTCCTCTTCTTCACAAGGCCC
>NC_041390.1:630286333-630305609 GCF_002162155.2 Triticum dicoccoides | reverse complement strand
ACTCCGGTAAAATCCCGATTTCACCCGGAACGCTTCCGATATCCAAACATAGGCTTCCAATATATCAATCTTCATGTCTCGACCATTTCGAGACTCCTTGTTATGTCCGTGATCACATCCGGGACTCCGAACAACCTTCGGTACATCAAAACATATAAACTCATAATATAACTGTCATCGAAACGTTAAGCGTGCGGACCCTACGGGTTTGAGAACTATGTAGACATGACCGGGACACGTCTCCGGTCAATAACCAATAGCGGAACCTGGATGCTCATATTGGCTCCCAAATATTCTACGAAGATCTTTATCGGTCAGACCGCATAACAACATACGTTGTTCCCTTTGTCATCGGTATGTTTCTTGCCCGAGATTCGATCGTCGGTATCTCAATACCTAGTTCAATCTCGTCACCGGCAAGTCTCTTTACTCGTTCTATAATACATCATCCCGCAACTAACTCATTAGTTGCAATGCTTGCAAGGCTTAAGTGATATGCATTATCGAGAGGGCCCAGAAATACCTCTCCGACTATCGGAGTAACAAATCCTAATCTCGAAATACGCCAACCCAACAAGTACCTTCGGAGACACCTGTAACGGGAGTTGCATAATCTCATAGTCATAGGAACATGTATAAGTCATGAAGAAAACAATAGCAGTAAACTAAAACGATCAAGTGCTAATGCTAACGGAATGAGTCAAGTCAATCACATCATTCTTCTAATGATGTGATCCCATTTATCAAATGAAAACCCATGTCAATGGCTAGGAAACTTAACCATCTTTGATCAACGAGCTAGTCAAGTAGAGGCATACTAGTGACACTCTGTTTGTCTATGTATTCACACTTGTATTATGTTTCCGGTTAATACAATTCTAGAATGAATAATAAACATTTATCATGATATAAGAAAATAAATAATAACTTTATTATTGCCTCTAGGGCATATTTCCTTCAGTCTCCCACTTGCACTAGAGTCAATAATCTAGATTACACAGTAATGATTCTAACACCCGTGGAGCCTTGTTGTTGATCATGTTTTGCTCGTGGAAGAGGCTTAGTCAACGGGTCTGCAACATTCAGATCCGTATGTATCTTGCAAATTTCTATGTCTCCCACCTGGACTAAATCCCGGATGGAATTGAATCTTCTCTTGATGTGCTTGGTTCTCTTGTGAGATCTGGATTCCTTCGCCAAGGCAATTGCACCAGTATTGTCCCAAAAGATTTTCATTGGACCCGATGCACTAGGTATGACACCTAGATCGGATATGAACTCCTTCATCTAGACTCCTTAATTTGCTGCTTCCGAAGCAGCTTTCTACTCCGCTTCACACGTAGATCCCGCCACAACGCTTTGTTTGGAACTGCACCAACTGGCAGCTCCAACGTTCAATGTAAATACGTATCCGGTTTGCGATTTAGAATCGTCCGGATCAGTGTTAAAGCTTGCATCAACGTAACCGTTTACGATAAGCTCTTTGTCACCTCCATAAACGAGAAACATATCCTTAGTCCTTTTCAGGTATTTCAGGATGTTCTTGACCGCTGTCCAGTGATCCACTCCTGGATTGCTTTGGTACCTCCCTGCTAGACTTATAGCAAGGCACACATCAGGTCTGGTACACAACATTGCATACATGATAGAGCCTATGGCTGAAGCATAGGGAACATCTTTCATTTTCTCTCTATCTTCTGCAGTGGTCGGGCATTGAGTCTTACTCAACTTCACACCTTGTAACAAAGGCAAGAACCCTTTCTTTGCTTGATCCATTTTGAACTTCTTCAAAACTTTGTCAAGGTATGTGCTTTGTGAAAGTCCAATTAAGCATCTTGATCTATCTCTATAGATCTTGATTCCCAATATATAAGTAGCTTCACCGAGGTCTTTCATTGAAAAACTCTTATTCAAGTATTGCTACCTCTTGAGCTTGCGTTGGATTTCCCCGAAGAGGAAAGGATGAAGCAGCAGAGTAGCGTAAGTATTTCCCTCAGTTTTTGAGAACCAAGGTATCAATCCAGTAGGAGGCCACGCTCAAGTCCCTCGTACCTGCACAAAACGATAGCTACTCGCAACCAACGCGATTAGGAGTTGTCAATCCCTTCACGGTCACTTACGACAGTGAGATCTGATACATATAATATTTTTGGTATTTTTGGTATAGAGATGCAAAGTGAAAAGTAAAAGGCAAAGTAAAAAAGCAAAGCAAGATTAAAGTGATGGAGATTGATATGATGAGAATAGACCCGGGGGCCATAGGTTTCACTAGTGGCTTCTCTCAAGAGCATAAGTATTCTACGGTGGGTTAACAAATTACTGTTGAGCAATTGACAGAATTGAGCATAGTTATGAGAATATCTAGGCATGATCATGTATATAGGCATCACGTCCGTGACAAGTAGACCGAAACGATTCTGCATCTACTACTATTACTCCACTCATCGACCGCTATCCAGCATGCATCTAGAGTATTAAGTTAAAAACAGAGTAACGCTTTAAGCAAGATGACATGATGTAGAGAGATAAATTCATGCAATATGAAATAAACCCCATCTTGTTATCCTCGATGGCAACGATGCAATATCTGCCTTGCTTCCCCTTCTGTCACTGGGAAAGGACACCGCAAGATCGAACCCAAAGCTAAGCACTTCTCCCATGGCAAGAAAAACCAATCCAGTAGGCCAAACCAAACTGATAATTCGAAGAGACTTGCAAAGATAACTAATCATACATAAAAGAATTCAGAGAAGATTCAAATATTATTCATAGATAGACTTGATCATAAACCCACAATTCATCGGTCTCAACAAACACACCGCAAAAAAGAAGAAGATTACATCGAATAGATCTCCACAAGAGAGGGGGAGAACTTTGTATTGAGATCCAAAAAGAGAGAAGAAGCCATCTAGCTAATAACTATGGACCCGAAGGTCTGAGGTAAATTAATCACACTTCATTGGAGAGGCTATGGTGATGTAGAAGCCCTCCGTGATGACGGCCCTCTCCGGCGGAGCTCCGGAACAGGCCCCAAGATGGGATCTCGTGGATACAGAAAGTTGCGGCGGTGGAATTAGGTTTTTGGCTCCCTCCCTGTTCGTTTGGGGGTACATAGGTATATATAGGAGGAAGAAGTACGTCGGTGGAGCTTCAGTGGGCCCACGAGGGTGGGGGGCGCGCCAGGGGGTATAGGGCGCGCCCCCCTACCTCGTGCCCACCTCGAAGCTTCCTTGGCATAGGGTCCAAGTCTCCTGGGTCATATTCGGGAAGAAAACCACATTCCAGAAAGGTTTATTCCGTTTGGACTCTGTTTGATATTCCTTTTCTTCGAAACACTGAAATAGGCAAAAAACAGCAATTCTGGGTTGGGCCTCCGGTTAATAGGTTAGTCCCAAAAATAATATAAAAGTGGAAAATAAAGCCCAATATAGTCCAAAACAGATAATATAACATGGAGCAATCAAAAATTATAGATACGTTGGAGACGTATCAAGTATCCCTTTATGCTATCCAGGAATTCTATATCATTTCCAATCAACAATATGTCATCCACACATAATATCAGAAATGTTACAGAGCTCCCACTCACTTTCTTGTAAATACAGGCTTCTCCAAAAGTCTGTACAAAACCAAATGCTTTGTTCACACTATCAAAGTGTTTATTCCAACTCCGAGAAGCTTGCACCAGTCCATAAATGGATCGCTGGAGCTTGCATACTTTGTTAGCTCCCTTTGGATCAACAAAACCTTCCGGTTGCATCATATACAACTTTTCTTCTAGAAATCCATTCAGGAATGCAGTTTTGACATCCATTTGCCAAATTTCATAATCATAAAATGCGGCAATTGCTAACATGATTCGGACAGACTTAAGCATCGCTACGGGTGAGAAGGTCTCATCGTAGTCAATCCCTTGAACTTGTCGAAAACCTTTCGCAATAAGTCGAGCTTTATAGATAGTAACATTACCGTCGGCGTCAGTCTTCTGTTGAAGATCCATTTATTCTCAATTGTTTGCCGATCATCGGGCAAGTCAACCAAAGTCCACACTTTGTTCTCATACATGGATCCCGTCTCAGATTTCATGGCCTTTCGCGGAATCTGGGTTTACCATCGCTTCTTCATAGTTCGTAGGTTCGTCATGGTCTAGTAACATAACTTCCAGAACAGGATTACCGTACCACTCTGGTGCGGATCTTACTCTGGTTGACCTACGAGGTTCGACAACAACTTGATCTGAAGATTCATGATCATCATCGTTAACTTCTTCACTAATTGGTGTAGGTGTCGCAGAAACCGGTTTCTGCGATGAACTACTTTCCAATAGGGGAGCAGGTATAGTTACCTCATCAAGTTCTACTTTCCTCCCACTCACTTCTTTCGAGAGAAACTCCTTCTCCAGAAAGATTCTGATTTTAGCAACAAAAGTCTTGCCTTCGGATCTGTGATAGAAGGTGTACCCAACAGTCTCCTTTCGGTATCCTATGAAGACACATTTCTCCGATTTCGGTTCAAGCTTACCAGGTTGAAGCCTTTTCACATAAGCATCGCAGCCCCAAACTCTCAGAAACGACAACTTCGTTTTCTTGCCAAACCACAGTTCATAAGGCGTCGTCTCAATGGATTTTGATGGTGCCCTATTTAACGTGAATGCGGCCGTCTCTAAAGCATAACCCCAAAAGGATAGCGGTAAATCAGTAAGAGACATCATAGATCGTACCATATCTAGTAAAGTACGATTACGACATTCGGACACACCATTACGCTGTGGTGTTCCGGGTGGCGTGAGTTGCGAAACTATTACGCATTGTTTCAAATGAAGACCAAACGCATAACTCAAATATTCTTCTGCATGATCAGATCGTAGAAACTTTATTTTCTTGTTACGATGATTTTCAACTTCACTCTGAAATTCTTTGAACTTTTCAAACGGTTCAGACTTATGTTTCATTAAGTAGATATACCCATATCTGCTTAAATCATCTGTGAAGGTGAGAAAATAACGATATCCGCCATGAGCCTCAACATTCATCGGACCACATACATCTGTATGTATGATTTCCAACAAATCTGTTGCTCTCTCCATAGTTCCGGAGAATGGCATTTTAGTCATCTTGCCCATGAGGCACGGTTCGCAAGTACCAAGTGATTCATAATCAAGTGATTCCAAAAGTCCATCAGTATGGAGCTTCTTCATGCGCTTTACACCGATATGACCTAAACGGCGGTGCCACAAATAAGTTGCTCTATCATTATCAACTCTACGTCTTTTGGCCTCAATATTATGAATATGTGTATCACTACTATCGAGATTCAACAAAAATAGACCACTCTTCAAGGGTGCATGACCATAAAGATATTACTCATATAAATAGAACAACCATTATTTTTTGATTTAAATGAATAACCGTCTCGCATGAAACAAGATTCAGATATAATGTTCATGCTCAACGCTGGCACCAAATAACAATTATTTAGGTCTAATACTAATCCCGAAGGTAAATGTAGAGGTAGCGTGCCGACTGCGATCACATCGACTTTGGAACCATTTCCCACGTGCATCGTCACCTCGTCCTTAGCCAATCTTCGCTTAATCCGTAGCCCCTGTTTCGAGTTGCAAATATTAGCAACAGAACCAATATCAAATACCCAAGTGCTACTGCGAGCATTAGTAAGGTACACATCAATAACATGTATATCACATATACCTTTGTTCACCTTGCCATCCTTCTTATCGGCCAAATACTTGGGGCAGTTCCGCTTCCAGTGACCAGTCTGCTTGCAGTAGAAGCACTCAGTCTCAGGCTTAGGTCCAGACTTGTGTTTCTTCTCCTGAGCAGCAACTTGCTTGTTGTTCTTCTTGAAGTCCAGACTTGGGTTTCTTCTCCTGAGCAGCAACTTGCTTGCTGTTCTTCTTGAAGTGCCCCTTCTTCTTCCCTTTGCCTTTTTCTTGAAACTGGTGGTCTTATTGACCATCAACACTTGATGCTCCTTTTTGATTTCTACCTCCGCAGCCTTTAGCATTGAGAAGAGCTCGGGAATCGTCTTATCCATCCCTTGCATGTTATAGTTCATCACGAAGCTCTTGTAGCTTGGTGGCAGTGATTGAAGAATTCTGTCAATGACGCTATCATCCGTAAGATTAACTCCCAGTTGAATCAAGTGATTGCAGTACCCAGACATCTTGAGTATATGCTCAGTGACAGAACTATTCTCCTCCATCTTGCAGCTGTAGAACTTATTGGAGACTTCATATCTCTCAATCCGGGCATTCTTTTGAAATATTAACTTCAACTCCTGGAACATCTCATATGCTCCATGACGTTCAAAACATCGTTGATGTCCCGGTTCTAAGCCGTAAATCATGGCACACTGAACTATTGAGTAGTCATCAACACGTGACTGCCAGGCATTCACAATGTTTGCAGTTGCTGGCGCAGGTGGTACACCTAGCGGTGCTTCCAGGACGTAACTCTTCTGTGCAGCAATGAGGATAATCCTCAAGTTATGGACCCAGTCCGTGTAATTGCTACCATCATTTTTCAACTTTGCTTTCTCAAGGAACACATTAAAATTCAACGGAATAACAACACTGGCCATCTATCTACAATCAACATAGACAAGCAAGATACTATCAGGTACTAAGTTCATGATAAATTTAAGTTCAATTAATCATATTACTTAAGAACTCCCACTTAGATAGACATCCCTCTAATCCTCTAAGTGATCACGTGATCCATATCAACTAAACCATGTCTGATCATCACGTGAGATGGAGTAGTTTCAACGGTGAACATCACTATGTTGATCATGTCTACTATATGATTCACGCTCGACCTTTCACTCTCCGTGTTCCAGGCCATATCTGTTATATGCTAGGCTCGTCAAGTTTAACCTGAGTATTCCGCGTGTGCAACTGTTTTGCACCAGTTGTATTTGAACGTACAGCCTATCACACCCGATCATCACGTGGTGTCTCAGCACGAAGAACTTTCGCAACAGTGCATACTCAGGGAGAACACTTATACTTTGATAATTTAGTGAGGGATCATCTTATATGCTACCGTCAATCAAAGCAAGATAAGATGCATAAAAGATAAACATCACATGCAATCAATATAAGTGATATGATATGGCCATCATCATCTTGTGCTTGTGATCACCATCTCCGAAGCATCGTCATGATCACCATCGTCACCGGCGCGACACCTTAATCTCCATTGTAGCATCGTTGTCGTCTCGCAATCTTATGCTTCTACGACTATCACTACCGCTTAGTGATAAAGCAAAGCATTACAGGGCGATTGCATTGCATACAATAAAGTGACAACCATATGGCTCCTGCCAGTTGCCGATAACTCGGTTACAAAACATGATCATCTCATACAATAAAATTTAGCATCATGTCTTGACCATATCACATCACAACATGCCCTGCAAAAACAAGTTAGACGTCTTCTACTTTGTTGTTGCAAATTTTACGTGGCTGCTACGGGCTTAGCAAGAACCGTTCTTACCTACGCATCAAAACCACAACGATAGTTTGTCAAGTTGGTGCTGTTTGAACCTTCGCAAGGACCGGGCGTAACCACACTCGGTTCAACTAAAGTTGGAGAAACTGACACCCACCAGCCACCTGTGTGCAAAGCACGTCGGTAGAACCAGTCTCGCATAAGCGTACGCGTAATGTCGGTCCGGGTCGCTTCATCCAACAATACCGCCGAACCAAAGTATGACATGCTGGTAAGCAGTATGACTTATATCGCCCACAACTCACTTCTGTTCTACTCATGCATATGACATCTACGCATAAAACATGGCTCGGATGTCACTGTTGGGGAATGTAGTAATTTCAAAAAAAATCCTACGCACACGCAAGATCATGGTGATGCATAGCAACGAGAGGGAAGAGTGTTGTACACGTACCCTCGTAGACCAAAAGCGGAAGCGTTAGCACAACACGTTTGATGTAGTCATACGTCTTCACGATCCGACCGATCAAGTACCGAACGCACGACACCTCCGAGTTCAGCACATGTTCAGCCCGATGACGTCCCTCGAACTCCAATCCACCCGAGTGTTGAGGGAGAGTTTCGTCAGCACGACGGCGTGGTGACGATGCTGATGTTCTACCGACGCAGAGCTTCGCCTAAGCACCGCTACAGTATTATCGACGTGGACTATGGTGGAGGGGGGCACCGCACACGGCTAAAAGATCAAATGATCAATTGTTACCTCTAGGGTGCCTCCTGCCCCCGTATATAAAGGAGCAAGGGGGAGGTGCGGCCGGCCTAGAGGGGGCGCCAGGAGGAGTCCTACTCCTACCGAGTGTAGGACTCCCTCCCTTTTCCTTGTTGGACTAGGAGTGGAGGGGGAAAGAGGAGGGAGAGAGGAAGGAAAGGGGGCGTCGCCCCCCTCTCCTTGTCCTATTCGGACTAGGGGGAGGGTCGCGCGGCCCTGTCCTGGCTGCCTCTCCTCTTCTCCACAAGGCACACTATGGCCCATTAAACTCCCTAGGGGGTTCCGGTAAACTCCCGGGACTCCGGTAAAATCCTGATTTCACCCGGAACACTTCCCATATCCAAACATAGGCTTCCAATATATCAATCTTCATGTCTCGGCCATTTCGAGACTCCTCGTTATGTCTGTGATCACATCCGGGACTCCGAACAACCTTCGGTACATCAAAACATATAAACTCATAATATAACTATCATCGAAACGTTAAGCGTGCGGACCCTACGGGTTCGAGAACTATGTAGACATGACCGAGACACGTCTTCGGTCAATAACCAATAGTGGAACCTGGATGCTCATATTGGCTCCCACATATTCTACGAAGATCTTTATCGGTCAGACCGCATAACAACATACGTTGTTCCCTTTGTCATCGGTATGTTACTTGCCCGAGATTTGATCGTCGGTATCTCAATACCTAGTTCAATCTTGTTACCGGCAAGTCTCTTTACTCGTTCCGTAATACATCATCCTGCAACTAACTCATTAGTTGCAATGCTTGCAAGGCTTAAGTGATGTGCATTACCGAGAGGGCCCAGAGATACCTCTCCGACAATCAGAGTGACAAATCCTAATCTCGAAATATGCCAACCCAACAAGTACCTTCGGAGACACCTGTAGAGCACCTTTATAATCACCCAGTTACGTTGTGACATTTGGTAGCACACAAAGTGTTCCTCCGGTAAACGGGAGCTGCATAATCTCATAGTCATAGGAACATGTATAAGTCATGCAGAAAGCAATAGCAACATACTAAGCGATCGAGTGCTAAGCTAACGGAATGGGTCAAGTAAATCACATCATTCTCCTAATGATGTGATCTCGTTAATCAAATGACAACCCATGTCAATGGCTATGAAACTTAACCATCTTTGATCAACGAGCTAGTCAAGTAGAGACATACTAGTGACACTCTGTTTGTCTATGTATTCACACATGTATTATGTTTCCGGTTAATACAATTCTAGCATGAATAATAAACATTTATCATGATATAAGGAAATATAAACAACAACTTAACAATTTATCATGAATAATAAACATTTATCATGATATAAGCAGAATCCCAACGCAGGTTATCGCGGTGGTGTACCAGTGGAAATTTACTGAAATGAAACCGTTTCACAATTAACAGAAATTTATCCAACAAAGTCAATACCGGTGACGATCGAATCTCGGGCAAGTAACATACCGATGACAAAGGGAACAACGTGTGTTGTTATGCGGTTTGACTGATAAAGATCTTCGTAGAATATGTAGGAGCCAATATGAGCATCCAGGTTCCGCTATTGGTATTTGACCGGAGATGTGTCTCGTTCATGTCTACATAGTTCTCGAACCCGTAGGGTCCGCACGCTTAACATTCGATGATGATTTGTATTATGAGTTATGTGATTTGATGTACCGAAGTTTGTTCGAAATCCTGGATGAGATCACGGATATGAAGAGGAGTCTCGAAATGGTTGAGACATAAAGAATGATATATTGGACGATGTTATTCGGACACTGGATGAGTTCCGAGGGGTACTGGATAAATATCGAAGTGTCGTGGGGTAATCGGAACCCCCGGGGGAACTAATGGGCTTTCATGCGCCTTAGGGGGGAGATAGGAAGGGCTACGGGGGCATGTCGCGTGCCCTCCCAAGGGCTAGTTCGAATTGGAGTAGGGAGGGGGCGGTGCCCCCATCTTTCCTTCTCCCTCTCTCCCTCTCCTTCCTTCCCCTCTCTCCCTTTTAGTGGAATCCTACTAGGACTAGGGGCCGGCCGGCCGTCCCCTCCTCCCTCCTTTATATACGTGGGAGTCCTAGTTGGCATGTTTTTGTTACAGTTGGAATATACTAGTATCTCCATCCCAAAAAGGTTGTCTTAGATTTTTCTGCATACAGATAAATCTTAGACAACCTTTTCGAGAAGGAGGGAGTGTAAGATAGGATGATGGACCTGCCTCGTCTACGGGCAACACCGAAGGCTGATTCGTCATGCCGCCATGACCGTCCTCCCCGCACCCCTCTTGTCTCGCCGTTGGAGCCCCCATATCCTCCCAAAACGTCTAGGCTAGCTGCCCGGTCACTACCTAGTCACTTTTTTCCCACCCAACTGGACACCTTAAAACGGTCCTATATCTCCTGGCTGTTTTGTACCCAGCATAACCAACTCATATATGGGACAGATATGGGGGCGCTGTCCGGGGGGGCATCGGCCGAAGGGGTGGGAGAGGGTGACATATTTTCTTGATGCAAAGCATGTGGATCATGCTGCGGAGAGTGGGGAGACGACGCTGTCACCCGTATTACGACGCCAAGTGATTGGGGGTGGGGGGACATGAGCTCCCACCCTTGTCCACCTGCAACTGCGCTAATGCGACGCATAGGGCGTCCAGTTGATGGGGTCTGCTTCGCCGCTGGATCCGCCATCGGTGGCGCTGCCGGAGCTCAACATGACAGAGAGGGACGAGGAGATGTGGGGAGGAGACGGAGATGGGAGGTAAGGGAAGGAGATGGCGATGGAGTATGGACTCTTCGAGGGTGTTTGACCGACTGTGTAGGGTTCGTCCGGGATGAGTTATATGTGGGGACGAGGTGCGCCGGCTAGTCATGGTAGACGCATTCAGACTGCCCCATATCCACCCAGATATGAGCTGGCTATGGGGTGCCGGTCAACTCGGACGTATAGATCGGGTTTGAGGGATTCAATTGTGTGACTCGGCAGGATTGCATAAGGGAAGATGGCATCCCTTCTGCGTTGAATCGAGATTCCGCCAAGTTCCAAGCTGGGCCCGTTTGTGAACTCATTCTGGCGGTTCAAATAAAAATATTCTCTAAAGAGGTCGATGTTGGGCTCCTCTTGAAGGTATACTTCGCAGAAGACTTGAAAGTTGCAGATATTTGACACGGAGTTGGGTCCAATGTCTTGAGGATGGAGTTGGAAGAAGTGCAGAACATCTCGGAAAAATTTAGAGTCGGGTGGTGAGAAACCCCGGTTCATGTGATCGGTGAATACAATAACTTCGCCGTCCTTTGGCTAAGGTCTTCCCTCGCCCGGTTCAGGAGCACGATAATGCATAACGCTCTTTGCGGGCAAATACCCGATTTGGCAAAAATCTCTGAATGAGCCTTCAGTGACAATGGAGGGGACCCAATTGCATGTATAAGTTGTCTTTGGCGGCATTGTGAAAGAAAAAAAACCTAAAGTAAGGGAATAATTTGCCGGTTCAAGTCAGTTGGTGAAATCACAAGTTAACAGTTGTAGTATACGTTCAGAACGACGGCTTAAGTGAGGACTAATGATATATGATCAATTGTAAACCGGATATGTAAGCCACCATGACACGTACTGGTATTCAAGATCTGATAAGAGCAAAATTTTACTAAGTGTTGGGACAAACAAGTTTCGCAGATTGAAGCTATGAGATTGAATCTGCGGCGGTTCAGAAAAAAGGAAATAAATCCTAAACCTAAGGTGGCGGCAGCAGAAAAATGGAGGTGCCTAGATGAGATCTGCTGTGACAAGGATATGTTCTAGTATCAAAAACATGTGCTAAAACTGCTACAGCGCGAGATTTGTACTACTTTTAGATCAAAACTATGCGATTTGGGACGATGAAGGAGAAGAACGGTGATGAACACCGATGATACGTCTCCAACGTATCTATAATTTTTGATTGCTCCATGCTATTATATGATCTATTTTGGATGTTAATGGGCTCTATTTTACACTTTTATATCATTTTTGGGACTAACCTACTAATCGGAGGCCCAGCCCAAATTGCTGTTTTCTTTGCCTATTTTAGGGTTTCGAAGAAAAAGAATATCAAACGGAGTCCAAACGGAATGAAAACTTCGGGCACGTAATTTTCTCAACGAACGTGATCCAGGAGACTTGGAGTGGGCGTCAAGAAACAACAGAGGAAGCCACGAGGTAGGAGGCGCGCCCTCCACCCTCGTGGGCCCTCTGTTGCTCCACCGACGTACTTATTCCTCCTATATATATCCACGTACCCCCCAAACATCCAGGAGCACCACGAAAACCTAATTCCACCACCGCAACCTTCTGTACCCGAGAGATCCCATCTTGGGGCCTTTTCCGGAGCTCCGCTGGAGGGGGCATCGATCACGGAGGGCCTCTACATCAACTCTATGGCCTCTCCGGTGATGTGTGAGTAGTTTATTTCAGACCTTCGGGTCCATAGTTATTAGCTAGATGGCATGTTCTCTCTCTTTGGATCTCAATACAAAGTTCTCCTCGATCCTCTTGGAGATCTATTCAATGTAATCTTCTTTTGCAGTGTGTTTGTCGAGATCCGATGAATTGTCGGCTTATGATCTAGATTATCTATGAACAATATTTGATTCTCCTCTGAATTCTTTTATGTATGATTGGTTTATCTTTGCAAGTCTCTTCGAATTATCAGTTTGGTTTGGCCTACTAGATTGATCTTTCTTGCAATGGGAGAAGTGCTTAGCTTTGGGTTCAATCTTGCGGTGCTCGATCCCAGTGACAGAAAGGGAACCGACACGTATTGTATTGTTGCCATCGAGAAGATGGGGTTTATATCATATTTCATGAGCTTATCCCTCTACATCATCTCATCTTCCTTAAAGCATTACTCTATTCTTATGAACTTAATACTCTAGATGCATGCTGGATAGTGGTCGATGTGTGGAGTAATAGTAGTAGATGCAGAATCGTTTCGGTCTCCTTGTCTCGAACATGATGCCTATATACATGATCATACCTAGATATTCTCATAACTATGCTCAATTTTATCAATTGCTTGACAGTAATTTGTTTACCCACCGTAATACTTATGCTCTTGAGAGAAGCCACTAGTGAAACCTATGGCCCCCGGGTCTATCTTCTATCATATTAATATTCCAATACTTAGTTATTTCTATTGCTGTTTATTTTACTTTGCATCTTTATTTCTCTTTATCATAAAAATACCAAAAATATTATCTTATCATATCTATCAGATCTCACTCTCGTATGTGATCATGAAGTGATTGACAACCCCATTATCGCGTTAGTTGCGAGGTTCTTATTTGTTTGTGTAGGTGCGTGGGACTTGAGCGTGATCTCCTACTGGATTGATACCTTGGTTCTCAAAAACTGAGGAAAATACTTATGCTACTTTACTGCATCACCCTTTCCTCTTCAAGGGAAAACCAACGCAGTGCTCAAGAGGTAGCAAGAAGGATTTCTGGCGCCGTTGCCGGGGAGATTCGCGCCAAGTCAAGTCAAGCACTAGTCAAGACATACCAAGAACCCATCACAAACTCTTATCCCTCGCATTACATTATTTGCCATTTGCCTCTCGTTTTCCTCTCCCCCACTTCACCCTTGTCGTTTTATTCGCCATCTTTTCCTCTCCCCCACTTCACCCTTGTCGTTTTATTCGCCATCTTTTCCTCTCTCTCCCTCTCTTTCCGTTCCCCTTCTCTTTTTCTATTTGCCTTTTTGCTCATTTCTTGTTTTCTTGTGTGTTGGATTGCTTGCTTGTCACGATGGCTCAAGATAATACTAAATTGTGTGACTTTACCAATACCAACAACAATGATTTTATTAGCACTCTGGTTGCTCCTCTTACCGATGCTGAATCTTGTGAAATTAATGTTGCTTTGTTGAATCTTGTCATGAAAGATCCGTTTTCCGGCCTTCCTAGTGAAGATGCCGCTACCCATCTAAACAAATTTGTTGATTTGTGTGATATGCAAAATAAGAAATATGTGGATAATGATATTGTTAAACTGAAGCTTTTCCGTTTTTGCTTAGAGATCGTGCTAAAGCTTGGTTTTCGTCTTTGACTAAAAATTGTATTGATTCATGGAATAAGTGTAAAGATGCTTTTATCTCTAAGTATTTTCCTCCTGCTAAGATCATCTCTCTTAGAAACGATATTATGAATTTTAAGCAACTTGATCATGAACATGTTACAAAATCTTGGGAGAGGATGAAATTAATGATACGTAATTGCCCTACACATGATTTGAATTTATGGATGATTATACAGAATTTTTATGCCGGATTGAATTTTGCTTCTAGAAATCTTTTATATTCAGCCGCGAGAGGCACTTTTATGGAAATCACTTTAGGAGAAGCTACCAAACTCCTAGATAATATTATGGTTAAATATTCTCAATGGCACACTGAAAGATCTACTAGTAAAAAGGTGCATGCGATAGAAGAAATTAATGTTTTGAGTGGAAAGATGGATGAACTTATGAAATTGTTTGCTAATAAGAGTGCTCCTACTGGTCCTAATGATTTTCCTTTGTCTACTTTGATTGAGAATAATAATGAATCTATGGATGTGAATTTTGTTGGTAGGAACAATTTTGGTAATAACGCGTATAGAGGTAATTTTAATTCTAGGCCGTTTCCTAGTAATTCCTCTAATAATTATGGTAATTCCTACAACAATTCTTATAGAAATTATAATAAGATGCCCTCTGATTTTGAATCTAATATTAAAGAATTTATTAGTTCACCAAAGAGTTTCAATGCTTTGATTGAAGAAAAATTCCTTAAGATTGATGAGTTGGCTAGGAACGTTGATGGAATTTCTCTTGATGTTGATTCTTTGAAACTTAGATCTATTCCACGTAAGTATGATATCAATGAGTCTCTCAAAGCCATGAGAATTTCCATTGATGAGTGCAAAGAAAGAACCGATAGGATGCGTGCTAAGAAAGATTTCTTTGTGAAAGCGTGCTCTTCTAGTTTTCATGATAATAAAGATGAAGATCTAAAAGTTATTTATGTGTCCCCTATTAAATCTTTGTTTTCCAATATGAATCTTGGTAATGATGGGGCTGAAGATGAGCCACCTTTACCTAGAAGGCGTTCTAAAAATTCGGAGTCTTTAGATCTTGATGCAAAAATTGTTAAAAGTGCGATTGAATAGGTTAAAACTTTAGATATCAATGAACCCACTATTTTGGATTTCAAGAATTTAATTATGATAATTGCTCTTTGATAGATTGTATTTCCTTGTTGCAATCCGTGCTAAATTCTCCCCATGCTTATAGTCAAAATAAAGCTTTTACTAAACATATCGTTGATGCTTTGATGCAATCTTATGAAGAAAAACTTGAGTTGGAAGTTTCTATCCCTAGAAAACTTTATGATGAGTGGGAACCTACAATTAAAATTAAAATTAAAGATCATGAGTGTTATGCTTTGTGTGATTTGGGTGCTAGTGTTTCCACGATTCCAAAAACTTTGTGTGATTTGCTAGGTTTCCGTGATTTTGATGATTGTTCTTTAAACTTGCACCTTACGGATTCCAATATTAAGAAACCTATGGGAAGAATTAATGATGTTCTTATTTTTGCAAATAGGAACTATGTGACCGTAGATTTCATTGTTCTTGACATAGATTGCAATCCTTCATGTCCTATTATTCTTGGTAGACCTTTCCTTAGAACGATTGGTGCAATTATTGATATGATGGAAGGGAATATTAGATTCCAATTTCCATTAAGGAAAGGTATGGAACACTTCCCTAGAAAGAAAATTAAATTACCATATGAATCTATTATGATAGCTACTTATGGATTGCCTACCGAAGATGGCAATACCTAGATCTATCTTCGCTTTTATGCCTAGCTAGGGGCGTCAAACGATAGCGCTTGTTGGGAGGCAACCCAATTTTATTTTTATTCCTTGCTTTTTGTTCCTGTTTAGTAATAAATAATTTTTCTAGCCTCTGTTTTGGTTGTTTTTTTTTGTGTTTAATTAGTGTTTGTGCCAAGTAGAACCGTTGGGAAGACTTGGGGAAAGTCTTTTTGATCTTGCTGTAAAAAACAGAAACTTTAGCGTTCACGAGAATTGCAGCCATTTTTATTTGGAATGTGCTATTTAGTTAATTCTTTTTGAATATGATTAATAGATAAATTCCTCACGTCCAGAAATTTATTTTAGAATTTTTGGGGTTCCAGAAGTTGCGTTAGCTAGAGATTACTACAGACTGTTCTGTTTTTGACAGATTCTGTTTTTCGTATGTTGTTTGCTTATTTTGATGAATCCATGGCTAGTAAAAGAGTTAACCATAGAGAAGTTGGAATACAGTATGTTTAACACCAATATAAATCAAGAATGAGTTCATTACAGTACCTTGAAGTGGTGTTTTGTTTTCTTTCGCTAACGGAGCTCACGAGATTTTCTATTTAAGTTTTGTGTTGTGAAGTTTTCAAGTTTTGGGTAAAGATTTGATGGATTATGGAACAAGGAGTGGAAAGAGCCTAATCTTGGGGATGCCCATGGCACCCAAGGTAAAATTCAAGAACACCAAAAAGCCTAAGCTTGGGGATGCCCCGGAAGGCATCTCCTCTTTTGTCTTCGTCTATCGGTAACTTTACTTGGAGCTATATTTTTATTCACGACATGATATGTGTTTTGCTTGGAGCGTCTTGTATGATTTGAGTCTTTGCTTTTTAGTTTACCACAATCATCCTTGCTGTACACACCATTTGAGAGAGACTCACATGATTGGGAATTTATTAGAATACTCTATGTGCTTCACTTTATATCTTTTGAGCTATATAGTTTTTGCTCTAGTGCTTCACTTATATCTTTTAGAGAACGGTGGTGGTTTTATTTTATAGAAACAATTGATCTCTCATGCTTCACTTATATTATTTTGAGAGTCCTTTAGAACAACATGGCAATAATAGAAACTTTCATACAAGTGCATTGAATACTATGAGAAGTTTGATACTTGATAATTGTTTTGAGATATGGAGATGGTGATATTAGAGTCATGCTAGTTGAGTAGTTGTGAATTTGAGAAATACTTGTGTTGAAGTTTGTGATTCCCGTAGCATGCACGTATGGTGAACCATTATGTGATGAAGTCGGAGCATGATTTATTTATTGATTGTCTTCCTTATGAGTGGCGGTCGGGGACGAGCGATGGTCTTTTCCTACCAATCCATCCCCCTAGGAGCATGCGTGTAATACTTTGTTTCGATAACTAATAGATTTTTGCAATAAGTATGTGAGTTCTTTATGACTAATGTTGAGTCCATGGATTATACACACTCTCTCCCTTCCACCATTGCTAGCCTCTCTAGTATCGCGCAACTTTCACCGGTACCTTAAATCCACCATATACCTTCCTCAAAACAGCCACCATACCTACCTATTATGGCATTTCCATAGCCATTCCGAGATATATTGCCATGCAACTTTTCATCGTTCCGTTATTATGACATGCTTCATCATTGTCATATTGCTTGCATAATCATGTAGTTGACATCGTATTTGTGGCAAAGCCACCGTTCATAATTTTCATACATGTCGCTCATGCATCATTGCACATCCCGGTACACCGCCGGAGGCATTCACATAGATTCATATTTTGTTCTAAATATCGAGTTGTAATTTTTGAGTTGTAAGTAAATAAAGTGTGATGATCATCATTATTAGAGCATTGTCCCAGTGAGGAAAGGATGATGGAGAATATGATTCCCTCACAAATCGGGATGAGACTCCGGACGAAAAATAAAGAAAAAAAGAATATAAAAAAAGAGGCCAAAAAGAAAAAGAAAAAAGAAAGAAATAAGGCCCAAAGAAAAAAAAGAAAATGAGAGAAAAAGAGAGAAGGGACAATGCTACTATCCTTTTTCCACACTTGTGCTTCAAAGTAGCACCATGATCTTCATGATAGAGAGTCTCCTATGATATCACTTTCATATACTAGTGGGAATTTTTCATTATAGAACTTGGCTTGTATATTACAATGATGGGCTTCCTCAAATTGCCCTAGGTCTTCATGAGCAAGCAAGTTGGATGCACACCCACTTAGTTTCTTTTGTTGAGCTTTCATACACTTATAGCTCTAGTGCATCCGTTGCATGGCAATCCCTACTCACTCACATCGATATCTATTGATGGGCATCTCCATAGCCCATTGATACGCCTAGTTGATGTGAGACTATCTTCTCCTTCTTGTCTTCTCCACAACCACCATTCTATTCCACCATATAGTGCTATATCCATGGCTCACGCTCACGTATTGCGTGAAGATTGAAAAAGTTTGAGAACATCAAAAGTATGAAACAATTGCTTGGCTTGTCATTGGGGTTGTGCATGATTTAAATATTTTGTGTGGTGAAGATAGAGCATAGCCAGACTATATGATTTTGTAGAGGTAACTTTCTTTGGACATGTTATTTTGAGAAGACATGAATGCTTAGTTAGTATGCTTGAAGTATTATTATTTTTATGTCAATATTAAACTTTTGTCTTGAATCTTATGGATCTGAACATTCATGCCACAATAAAGAAAAATTACATTGAGAAATCTGTTAGAAAGCATTCCACATAAAAAATTCTTCTTTTTATCATTTACCTACTCGAGGACGAGCAGGAATTAAGCTTGGGGATGCTTGATACGTCTCCAACGTATCTATAATTTTTGATTGGTCCTTGCTATTATATTATCTATTTTGGATGTTAATGGGCTCTATTTTACACTTTTATATATTTTTTGGGACTAACCTACTAATCGGAGGCCCAGCCCAAATTGCTGTTTTTTGCCTATTTTAGGGTTTCGAAGAAAAAGAATATCAAACGGAGTCCAAACGGAATGAAACCTTCGGGAATGTGATTTTCTCAATGAACGTGATCCAGGAGACTTGGAGTGGGCATCAATAAACAACAGAGGAAGCCACGAGGCAGGGGGCGCGCCCTCCACCCTCGTGGGCCCTCCATTGCTCCACCGACGTACTTCTTCCTCCTATATATATCCACGTAC